>NC_047118.1:87641322-87700752 GCF_902500255.1 Thalassophryne amazonica
GACACAGAGAGAGAGACACAGACAGAGAGACATTGAGAGAGACAGAGAGAGAGACAGAGAAGGACACAGAGAGAGAGACACAGACAGAGACACAGAGAGAGACAGTGAGAGAGACAGAGACAGTGAGTGGGACAGTGAGAGAGACAGAGACAGTGAGTGGGACAGTGAGACAGAGACAGTGAGTGGGACAGAGACAGAGAGACAGTGAGACAGAGAGAGACAGAGACAGTGAGTGGGACAGAGACAGAGAGACAGTGAGACAGAGAGAGAGAGAGAGGGAAAGAGAGAGAGACAGAGAAGGAGACAGAGAGACGGTGAGAGAGAGAGACAGTGAGAGAGACAGAGAGACGGTGAGAGAGAGAGACAGACAGAGACAGTGAGAGAGAGAGAGAGAGAGACGGTGAGAGAGAGAGAGAGACACAGACAGACAGAGAGACAGAAAGAGAGAGACAGAAACAGAGAGCGAGAGACAGAAAGAGAGACAGAAAGAGAGACAAAGAGAGAGAGAGAAAGAGAGACAGACAGAAAGAGAGATAAACAGAGAGAGACAGACAGAGAGTGATAGAGTGACAGAGAAAGAGACATAGACAGTGAGAGAGAGAGACAGAGAGCAAGAGAGACAGAAAGAGACAGTGAGTGACAGAGAGTGATAAACAGAGAGACAGAGAGTGAGAGCGAGAGAAAGACAGAGAGAGAGGCAGAGAGAGAGACAGAGACTACGTTTACATGCCGTTAATATTTGGGTTAAGGTTAATATTCCGGTTTCTGAATCATTAGGAATAACCCGTTTACATGCTTAAGCAGACAGTTACTCTGTATACATGGTCACTGGTATCATTTGGAGTATCCCCATCTAAACAGCGATGCACGTCGTCCGCCGGTGCTTAATTTGATCTGGCGTTCGTGCAAATCCTGCTTCGTGTAATCCTGCTTCATGTAAAACCCCTCACTACACACTTTTCTCAAACAGGCATTAACATTTTCTCATTTTTCTCTCCTGCGGGCTGCCTCCACATCAAAACAGTGGGCGTCTCTGGACCTGTTGCCAGATTTGGTGCAGCTACGCACAGAAGAGAGGGGGCAGTGAGAGTGGTCCGTTGCGGCATTTACCGAGCCGCAGACGGTAAGCGCATCGGAGGCAGAGCAATCGCAGTGATATGCCGACCGGTGCCACGACCGGCCCGCCTGATAAGGACGCAGAACACAATGGGCTGTTAATCTCTGCTTCTGTGGTGTCCGGTGGGCTGCACGCGCCGCATACAAGTAGTTGCTGTACTCAAAAGACCAAGATTCCTTGTGGATAGGACATGCGTAGAACACAAAATAATGTTCCTTTCTATGGGGATATCCCGATGCACGTTTATATGATCTGATATTCGGGTTAGAAAAGGAGTAACCCAGGGGTCACATTCGGATTTTTAAAAACCAGAATATGAGCATATTCGGGTTTTTGCTGGTGATTACATGGCCGTGCGCAACCGGGTTATTGCCAATATTCCGGTTATGAAAGGGTTATTGCCTGCATGTAAACGTAGACAGAGAGAGAGAGAGAGACAGACTTTTTTTGACTTTTAAAAATCATTTATTTAATTAATTAATATCAATTATTAGTCAAAAACAATAAATATATATAAACAGCACAACAAACTTAAAAACACTACAAATCCTAATAGTCCATAAGCAGCTGCCCCCCTCTCAGTTCACAGAGTACCCCCCCATCGTCCACACGACCTCAAACTCTTCCAGCTCCCCCACCAATGAGCTGTATGCAAACTCCAGCCTGAAGCGTGCTCTTATCAGTCTCTTCAACAGGAGTTCAGGGTCTGTGTAGCCTGTACCCGCTCTCTGATTCCTCCTTGTTATCCAAATACTCATCTTGGCCTGTCCCAAGATGAAAGACCCTGGAGCCACAGGTGCTCCAGGGTCTCCTCTGCTGAGCAAAAGTCACACTGACTGGTTGAGCCTGGGTCAAAGTGAGCCATGTCTGTTCATAGCCATGGCTCCATGCACCACCCTCCACTGGAGATCAGCACAGCGTGTCTCAATAGGAGGGCAGTACAGGGACCTCCAACTGCTTCTGGGAGACGCACCTGGGGCCAACACACTGGGCCACCCAGACTCTGCAGTGGCAGCCAACTCAGCTCTGTGGCGGACTTTTATGACCATCATGTATATATCCTTTTTTTCCACTGTAGCCATATCTGACAAACCTGGGAAGGATGACAGTATTCCCATTGGCTCTGACTGCAGTCCTGTAACTGTCACGCCCGGCGGGTGCCAGGCTCCCAAAGTGTTTGGACCCAAAATGCAAACTCTCGGACTACTGGATGTAGAAGTACTCATGGTCTTTAATTCAGGCTCTGGTTCGGTACACAGGTGATCAGTCAGTGAGGCAGAAGCACAAACAGGGTCAGGCAAAAACGCAGTCATGGGCAAGCAGGGTTCAAAGGCACGAGCAGACACAGACATGGGTGAGGCAAAAGACGCAGTCAAAAAACACAAAGCAGGATCTGGATACACAGCAAAAACAGGACTAGACAAAGCACTGGTGAGTGTACAAAGACAACAAATGAGCAAGGGTGTGGTGGCTGGGTGGAGATTAAATAAGGCAGGAGTTAACTAGGTCCATGTGAGGAACAATCAAGAAGGGGGCGTGGCTAGTGAACGAAGATACTTCGTAGTGCAAGACAGTGAGGGAGGACAACACAAGGTGGAGTGAAGAAAAGACAAAGATATGTGAACAGGTGCACAGAGCGTGAGTGAAAGAAGACAAAGCAGACAGAGTTACAGTGAGAAAAACATGACAGGTGCAGGATGTGAAGTGAACATAAATAACTGGGCGTGAGACAAGGACATGAAAAGCAGGTGCAGGATGTGAAGTAGGAACAAGAGGCAAAAAACAAAACTGAGCTACAACTGAATCATTTAAAGATGTCCCTTCTTTTTTTTTTTAAACGCAGTCCAAAAATAGACACTCCAGCACAGTTCCGCAGTTGTGCGCTGTGCACCAGGCTGCTGTCCACCTGTAATGCACCAGACCAGCTAGACCCGAACCACGGGTTCCTGGAGAGCCGCCTCTGTGCTCCTCGCTGGCTCCGCGGCTCTCTGGCTTTTCTTCTGCGCTTTAAACACACAAAACTTTGTTTGTCCGTTTATTTCTGCAAAATCGCTCTTTTGCGCACGCGCTGCTGTTGTCCTTTCATGGACAGCCGCCTCTGTGCTCTAAGTGGCTTCTTTTCCATCCATGGCTTGCTGGCTTTTTATTTTTTCCTTGTCTTTAAACAATCATTTTTACAACGTGAATCCACTTTTAACTTTGTGTTCGTCCGTTTATTTCTGCAAAAGCGCTCTTTTGCGCGCTGTGCCGTTCTGCATACAGAATGAGGTGGCCGTTTTATTATATACACCTGTGGATCATCAAATATATATATATATATATGTTTATTTCTTCCGCAGCTTACAAGTTATCATGATACAACTTTTAACTTTGTGTTATGTCTTCAAAATCGCTCTTTTGCGCGCTCTCCACCTGTGTTGCCACACAGCTCCTGCTCTTAGCTGCTCCACTAGAGTTATTATCTTCCATGGCTTTAAACACATCCACTTTCACGGTCACCCAAATTTTAACTTTGTGTTCATCCAATATTGACTGAAATATCACTCTTTTGTGAGCTGGCGTTCTGCCTAAATGCTCGTTTGAAGCGTGATGATGAGTCACTGCGTCAGTACGCACACACAGCGGAGCTCATGTGATCCATTAACAAGATATTAAATCAACATACTTTTACATACAACAGACAGACATACTTTTACAGCAAGGAACTGTTTTATCAAGCTATAAAAAACATTAAATATAATTACCTTAAGCTGTTCAAAATACATTCCACATGGAGCAGGAAAGAGAGGGAAAAAAAGCGTCCAGATGAAACAGTCCTCTGATTCTAGAGGAGGTGTTTTCAGCATTCAAGTGTTGGCAGAAAATGATTAATCCACTACAAAATAATTATTTTATATAGAGTCCAGTGCACAGAGCAGGTGGAATTGTGTGCGCAAGAGGAGAGCTGTTCCAAAAATAGCCCCTCAGGTCCTGTGAAGGTGCCAGGTGCACGGATAATGGACTTTTTGCAGACTCGTAAGCACCACGCAAATGCCTCTAAGCCGTCGCAGTAACTCGAACACAAACTGCGCCATGGTGTTGTTGCTAAATTTTGAACATCTTGAAATTAGCGCCACGCTCAGAGAGGAGCCTCGTTAACTGAAGATAATGCCTCTAAGAGCCACTATACTGCCACGATAGCTCACAAAAAAAAAAAAAAAAAAAAAAAAACAGAACAGGGTGCGACACAAGAGTGGCTCAATGACTAAAGAGTAGCGCTGCCCTGAGATGGGGCAGCCCTGTCTTATACCCCGTGTTACAGGGACTAGGGAGCTCAACCCTCCCCCAACCTTAACCAAACATGAAGCCCCATTATACAAAACCCCAACAAGTGAAATAAAACCAAACACCCTCAAGGTGGAAAACAAAAACCCGTGATGAACCTGAAAGCTGTCAGTAAACAGTCCAGGAGTGGACACAGACGTGTTACAGACGGCGTTGTCCAGCTGATGTCCTGCACAGCGCTCGCCGTATGAACAGCTGTCAGGCCTCGGGCCAGACCCTTGAAAGTGGGAAAGATGCTGGCAAATACGCCACACATAAACTACTGGCTGTGCCCCCACCCAAAAAAAAAAGCACCCCTCCTTCCCTTTTTCTTTGAATACATTTTTGTGTGTGTGTACATTTTTTATTTAGGTATTTATGTTTTTATTTTGCTTTTTCTCCTATTGTTAGGATACTTTTAATTAGTGTGTAAATATCTTAAAATGTGACTTGTACGAGGTGGTTTTGTGCCACGTCAAGAGCGGCACGGTGGCGCGTCCCTCGGCTTCTTTTTCCATGAAAAAAACCTCCTGTAACGGTGGAATGTGCCGGAAAAAGTGCTGATGTCCACATCTTCTGCCTTTTTGTGAAAGTCAGATGAGGTCCCGGATCAACAAAGCCTTCACGTTGGAAATGATCTGGTTGTTTGTGCGGGGTGTCAGCCTGTCCATCGGCGCTGGGAGCGCGCTGTGCTCTCAGCAGTTGTGGGCCGTCCTTAAAGGGGCAGTAACACTCCTTAATCTGTTTAATTCCCATAAAATCGTCCCTGAAACCCATATTAATTTTTTGAACGGTGTCCACCTGGAGGTCTCTTACAGTTTCTGGAAAAAAATTGATGCAGCAAAGATCCAAATCGTTCAGACATTTATTCGCAATTAAAAAAAAATAGATGAGAGGGGTGGACCACACCTCACTCAAAGCCTACTCACAGACGAATGAAGCAACCAACAGGCATGAAAAAAACTCATGCATGCGCACGAGGGTTCAAGCTTGTCTGACGCAATCACACGATTCAAATCCATATGGTTTTTGAACAAAAATAAGGTCGGATACTTTTCTAACAGACCTCGTATTTCTTTTGATTTACGTAAGATGCAAAATATTTTGATGATGTAACTACTGGACTGCCATTTCTGATTTTGGTCCTTATAGTCAAAATGACAATTTTTTAATCACTATTTGTCTCTTTCCTGAGAATCTTGTCTTTGTGTGCCTTGAACAAAAATAAATAAATAAATACATTTCTGGCTATGTGTGTGAGAGTGTGTGTGTGTCAGATAGGGTTGGGATTACTGGATTACACAGGGGTCAACATTTTAAAAGTTAAAGTCATATTGAAAAGTTTATTTCTTTGACCATAAACATTCCTATACTGTTAAGAAAAAAAAAACATACTTGTTATTAACAATTATCTATAGACAGATTGAACCAGGAATCAAAGCACTAAAAAAAAAACCATTACAATCCAATAATAAAAGCCAATAACAAAAAGTACATTTCAACGATACACAAAAATCCCAAATTAAAGAGCTGATAATACAGAAAAAAGGCACAACATAAGACTCTGGTAAATATCGTATTTGTAAAACAGGTTGCAGAGGAGTTCCAGAGAAGTGACAAATTATTTATTTTATTTTATTTATTCAGTTGTGGACTGGCGTCCTGTCCTGGAGCGTGTCCCAGCGGGGTGCTGGGACACGCTCCAGCTCCCCATGACCCTTAACTGGAGTCAGCAGCTATAGAAGATGGATGGATGAATGGATGGATGGATTCAGTTGTGTCTTTTTGGGATGTTGAAATTGTCTTGACAACTGAGTCTTATTTAATAGTTTGGAGTCTGATGAAACAGAAGTTCAAGGGTTCTCTCCAGATCTGCTGTTTTTATTCTCATCTTTCTGAAATAAACGTAGCAAAAGCAGCTCATTGCAAAAAACAAATACATAAATAAAATCTGAGATGTGCGCTTGGCCTGCTCACGTGCACATGCTGGCAGCATCACCTCAGACTGGTTGACAGGATCTGAGTCACTCTGCTCCTCCCTCTAACTGTCTCAGAGTCTCAGACAGTGCAGCACACACTTTACCCTCTCTGTCTCACAGACCTCTTCCTCAGACATTGCCATCTACGCTTGAATCTGCTAAAAGTGTTCTCTGCTGCCACGCCCCTTGGCTGAGTCTGATGTTGTAGGTGAGCTGACAGTCACCATGGCAACCATTAGAGGGTTCATCTGAGGGTCTGCAGCATCACCTGAGAAGTAGCCGCCCGTCTCATGGCCCCCGATGTCTCAACGCTCCTTTGATTAACCAGCTCCCACAGTCCCGACAAATCCAGAGCTCTGGAGTCATGTAAGCTGCCAGGAAGTTTGTGAAAATATTCCAGAACAGTCCCCTGCCATCAACACCACGGAGTACCAGCCTTTCCTGTTGAGAAACTCTGTGTGATCCTGTTTAGAGCTAAAATGGGAATGTGGGAACAGTCAAATAGCACCAACATGCTGTGGCAACACAAACCGTTGGTTCATTTCCAGAAAACTTGTCAGCTTTCAGGATTATGAGGAATTCCGATATCAGGAGTTGTTCCACAGCTGAAGAGAAGGTGTGGAGCAGCTTATTCTCAACAGAACTCCTGCAGACTGCACCAGCTGCTAGTTTCCACAGTGCCATAGCAAACCTTTGGTGGAAGGAAACACGAAAATCTGTGTCCTGCTTCTCCATCGCTGACTGTAGAGGAGCACTGAGGTCTGAGCTCCAGGCCAAGTCACATAAATGCTGATGAACAAGCTGAACTTTTCATGATAAGTCCAGAAAGTTGTGTATAATCACAAACTAATACCCCATCACACTAGAGGCCAAATGAGCCCGAAACCCCTCCAAATGAAAATTCGACCCACATTCTGAAGTGTCGAGGCGCATTCAGAAAAGTCGGACAGCATTCCCAGAGGAGTCTAAACAGTCAGGCAGCATCCCGCAGCCACCCCAACTGTTTTGCTCATGTTCAAAACATTTGTGGCGCAGTCTAAGTGGAAACATAGCGAACGGTAGTCAATGTGCAGTCTGACTGCAATCTGACTGCGTTCTAAATGTTGTGACAGCATCAAACCAGCATTCGAAACAGTCTGATCGCATTCGAGGGAAATTTGCCATGGTCAGGCACATCAAATCCTGCCGGCATGTGCCGTAATTATGGCACGGAGCTGCCAGACAGCACCACCAGTGTGGTCCGATTGGGGTGCAAGGACTTGCGCAGACTGAGTCAGGCTGACCCACACTACCTCCGGTTATGTGAACTGTATATTATGTACCGTACATACGTCATGGTGGTGTTCTTAGCATCCTGGACATGCGTACATGTGCACTCCCCCCAGAATGACACATGAAAAGTACATCGCACTCACCTCTCCAACCAGACAGCAGGACCGCACTGCAGCCCTGTGGGGCTGTGACTGATTGTATTGATTGATTGAATTTATTTAGTAAAATAATGCACAAAATACATACATATTTAAATACACGGATAGTACAAGAAAGTGAGAAATGCTTGTTTCCATTGTGGTCCAGCAAACATTAAAAAATACAAGACAACACAACAAAAGCAGTATAAAATCAATAACTATGACTATATAAGATGAAATTCACAAGGTAGTATATAACATAAGGTAACAATAATACCAATATTTAAGCTAAATAATGGTACTAAAACTATTAATAAAATAAGTAATACTTATTAACAATACTGGTTACCTAAATAAAAAATAAAAATATTAATGAGTGTTAAAACGAAGAAGAATAGTAAGACAATAAAATTAAGATAAATGCACTAAAACAGAATAAAACGGTTACTTGACTGTTGATAAAACTGATCATATAAAAACATTTCACCCCTTTTTTAAATGCACATTTGGACTCAACTGAGTGGATATGACTGGGTAACTCATTCCAGGCAATGATACCGGTGTATTTAAAAGAAGAATGACCGAAAGACTTTACCAGAGGAATAGAAAGGGACAGAGGACCAGAATGAGTATTGTAGCGGGAATTGTGAGCATGAAAAGAGGAAGAAAGATATTGTGGGGCATTACCATGTATAACGGTATGTAAAATGATCCACTGGCAGCATATTAACCTGCCTGAACTCAACATGCCCAATATGGGTCTGGGGGGTAACACTCAGAAGACAGCAAATAACTTTATTCAGAGTTATTTGAAGACGATTCTTATGTCCATTAGTGAGGCCAGAATACCAAGAGCGGCTGGCATAATCAAAGTGCCATTGGATTAGCGCTGATCTGAAAAGTTTCTAGCTTGTTGATAAAGAAATTTTAATTTGGTGTTGCATTTATGGCGCTTTTCTACTTCACAAAAGTAGCACTACTCGGCTCGACTCTACTCGGTTTTTTTTGCTTTTCCATTAGGGTTAGTACCTGGTATCGGGTGCGTTTTTTTGTACCTGCTCAGGAGCGGATCGAGCCGAGCCGATACTAAAATGTGATGTCAACAGGCTGCCGGCCACTGATTGGTCAGATAATGTCATCACTGGAGCGCGCCGTCCGAGACGAAAATCAAAACCCACCATTTTTAAATAGTCAGCGGCGTTACAGCGACCGTCGTTTTCTTTCGTTTCACGGCGTTTTTTTTTTTTTTTTTTTACTCGCACATAACCACACCGTGGTCTGTGGATGAGTTGCGGACGTTTGTGTTTGGTGGATGAAGCGATCCGAAATGAGAAAATCTCCCAGTCTTTGGCCGCACTCGGCTCACCGGACATTACAGCAACTCAGAGAACACCTGAAAAAGCTTAAAAGTGATTACAGGACCACAACGACCGGAGTAGGTCAAACCGTAAGGGCTGGAAACGGTTCGACCGCAGGAACGCTGTTTACGGACACCGACCAGCGAGCAACGGGCGGCAGGATGACCGCGACTCGGCTTACAAGCGACGGCTGGTAAGTGTTTTTGTGACTGTAGTCTGCTTGAAAGCACCGTTTAACGTTACTTATCCCATTGGTGGGAAGCGCACTTTAGCAAACGAAGATTGAGTCTAAACTTGTGTTAAAGTAACATCGTTGTCTCATGTACGCGGACACAGTGAGCTAGCTGACTCCGTGCTCCGCTTTAAAGTATTAACTTCTGACAGAAAAACACCTAACGTCAGCAAGACAACAAACATGTACATTTGACTCATTTAGTGTCATTACTGTGATGTGATGTCCCATTTCTACCTTCATTATTGTCCAGGCAAGAGATAAAGGGAGCCTGTTCCAGCAGGAGAATCTCACCATCTTCATTGACGTTGAGGCTGAAGCTGAACTGGTTTCAGTGTGATCGACACATCCGACTGATCCTTGAGGAAGCAACGATGGTGGCAGCTGCATTTAATTAGGCATATCTTGGCGTGCTGGGCGACCTTGTGCACGCGATGCGTGACCGGGGCATGTGACCTGCGCCCCCAACCCAGACTACAGACACATGAAACTTTTGTATAGGTTGTGTTGCTTTTTTTTTTTTTGTATTAGCTCTTTTTTGTTGCAGTAAACAATTTGACTCGTGACTGTATCATAATTTGTCATTTCATGCTGAGTCCACATTAAAAAAAACATTTTGTCATTGATGTTTTGGTGCAATGATGGTTCATTTCTAAGAATTTTTAATTTGGGTTTTGCTGCTCCAGAAGACACTGCACACTACACCTGGCTGAATCTTTACACAGATGCTGGAATAAGCATGTCTAAACTGAGATTTTACCAAATGGTATTTAACAAACAAAAAGGTTTAGTCACTTCAGTGAAGGCACATTACATCAAGGAATTTTGAACAACCAGTTTTACTGTCTGTTACATTTACATTTATGACCCCATTAAATGGAAAACTTATTTTACTACTGGATTTTGCTTAAACAGCTTTTCAAACTGTTAGCCTTTAAATCAGTAAGGATTGGTAACTTTTACAAATCAAACTGATGTTACACAAACGTGGAGACATTTTTAGCAAAAAGTACAAATTTATTCAAAATTCATAGTGAAACATAACATGATGATGATGATAAAGGTGTCCCATTCCATGGCATGAACCTTTGTAGCAGTGACTCTGAGAAAACCATCTGAAACACACACACAGCATACATTTTTAATTAGTGCTGTCAGGTTATTAAAAAAAATAATGTAATTGATTACAGGATTTGTGATTAATCTAAATGAATCATTTAATTGCAGGTATATTAAAAAACTCAGATCTGTGTGCTTGGGGCATTTAATAAGGTAAAAAAGGATCAGTGTTATTTGTTACATATCAAGGAGGTATTAAACAAGCTGTAAATTGATTTTAAATTGGGAGAACTGTCTAAGTGTAATTTGGATGCGTTAAATGCAGGCAAATTTCATTGTGTAAAAAGGCTATATTATAAAGAATGTCTATAAAAACAGAATTGTGGGAGTTTGGAGGCTGATTCTTTCTGCACAATATGACTCCTTTAATAATTAAACTATTAGATTTCATATTTTAAATTTGTCCATTGAACATTAAAATCTGGATGAAAAACAAACGTTTTTAATGTGTTTTAAGCCTGTTCGAGTTCAGTGACGACGTTAATTAACGGTCATTAAAACCGAATCAACATTTTGTGCGTGAACGTCAGTAAATGCACAAACTCCCACATTTGAGATTTAACAATAAGTTATCAAAGCAAGTTACTTTGGTAAAAAAAAAAAAAGTATTGACATTAACACGTTTATTGTTCTCAGAAACGCGTCTTTATTCACAGATCAAGACACTGACGTCAAAACAAAATGGAGCAAAGTGTGACTGAAGGCCTGATAGGTATTGTAATTAATCTAAATTAACACTTTATTTTGACAGCCACAATTTTAATAGTTAATAGCGACAGCCTGCAATTATTATTTACGAGCTACTTAGGAAGCTAACGATTAGCTTACCGTCATGCTTTGTCTCTTCATCTCTTTAGCAGCTTGTATCTTCTCGTCTTCGTCTTCATATTGTTGTATGAATTCCCAAAGTCTTCTGTACTTCTCAAGCGTGTTTTGTCTCACCGCCAGAAACTTTCTCTTAAAAACTCACAGCAGTAAACACACGGAGTCCACCATTGTTTATGTTTGAGTCGCGTATAAAACTACGTCACTGCTGACCCCGCCCACGTTGAAGAGGTACAGACGGTTGCCCAGTTCCGGATCACCTTTTTTAAAGTCCCGCTATACGGAGCCGTAATGCAACTGAATGTCCTTTATTGTGTATTGTTGTATTGGGTATTTGGATGTTATTTAGCTGAAAAAGTCTGGGTGGAGTAGCGCTTCTAGTGAAGCCACATTATGTGTGGCGCAAACATTCGCCAGAAATGGATCACTTTTGCCAGTTCCGGATCACGACATTCTGTGTCACTTTGGGTTCATTCCTGGCCTCTGGCTGGAGTCCTTCTAATGCAGAATGATACACACTGTGCGCGAGAATGTGTTTTGAACACAAAATTATAGAAATTACACTTATTAAATGAGAATTTACTTTGTTTCAAAAAGCGCCATTATACATTTTTATGAGCAAAAAATGAAGTGTGGAGGTGAGATTTCTCCCGAATTAAAAAGTAAAAGCCCCCACATTCATGTCCATTCGTGATGTTGAGATGAGCCCCAAAGTCCACATGACTCACAACTACAGACACGAGGCTGCTGCTTCAGTGATCAACAACCGGCACATTTTTGTGTCGGAGATAAATGTGCACAGCAATTAAACAGCAAAACATAACACACTGACATTTTCTACCCAAGTAAGTAAGTATTTTCCCACTCTAGAACCAAAAACACTGAACGGCTAACTCACCTTTGCTACGTTTTAGAGATCGTTACTTTAAAACTTGCAGGAATGAGTGAGTCAGAAAAAGCGCGCACACCACAGACACCGGGATGTTTTGATTCCTCTACTGATCACAAGGACGGCTGGATCCGGTCAAGCTTGTGGTCGTTTGTAGACAAAACATCAAGGTACCAAGTATTAGCTTATTCGTGCTGATTACGAGAAACGGCGGCACAAAAACTACAGCAGTGATCTGGAACTGGGCAAGTGACTGTACTATTTGCAGTAGAAAAGGACGCGCTTGGAACCAAACCGAGTAGAGTAGAGCCGAGTAGAGTAGAGCCGAGTAGAGTAGAGCTGAGTAGTGCTGGAGCGTTGTAGTAGAAAAGTGCCTTCAGAGAGGAGTTTATTACTGTCACGGTTTGGCCCTGATCTGTGCCTTAATTCCATTTTTTTCCACTTTCTTTTACTCACCATCTGCCCCACCTTTGTTTTATTAGTTGTTTACTTTCATCATGTGTTTATTCTATGTTCCATTTTGCTTTGTCACTTTGTTTCTTTGTTACTTTTCATACTTTAGCCATTGTCCAGGTCTGTTCTAGTTTTGTTCAGCCAGTTTGTGTTTTCATTGTTTTATCATTTAGCTTTCATCTGTTTGTTTTTGCTGTTCTCATTTCTCATGTAGTTTTGCTTTAGTATTGATTTCCCATTTTCTGATCAGTTCTCATGTAGTTTTTCCTCTTGTACTTCATGCTCTGTCCTGATCCTCTAGTATTATATTCTGTCCTTAGATTCTGTTTTAGCTCCGTTCTCACTTTGTCCTTATTTGTTTGTGTTCACTCCACTCCCCACACCTGCTTTGTGTCTCTCTCTCACACTTTGATTCTGTCTGCTTTGTATTTTCACTCTTGGCACCTGTTCACATATCTTTGTCTTTTCTTCACTCCACCTTGTGTTGTCCTCCCTCACTGTCTTGCACCATGCTTAATCTTAACTCCTGGGGGCTTGCGAACAACGCTGTGCGCCACACCGAAAATAAACTGAGCATGTATTGTAGGCCCACTAGTCACACCAAATCCAGATAGAGTACAAATTCATGTACAGTGCTCCCTCATTTATCACGGGAGTTACGTTCTCCGCGTTCACACCGGGCGCGACGCGAGCGACTGCAGCCACAGGTTGCCATGTAATCCCTATGTAAGGACGCGTTTTGGCGCCAAACCGTGCAGCGCAACGAGTGAAGCGATTTTGAGCATTTTGCGCATTTGTGGCGCGATATTGCGTCATGTCACGTCGTGTTGCCCTGCTCCCCAAGTTGAAAAATCTGAACTTTTTCGTCTCGTCGCGCCGCTATGACCAATCAGGGACTGAATATGTAGTGACGTGGAGATGTCTGGAGTTTGACTGAAGATGTGAACATGTCCTGTATCTGGTAGCAGCCTGTGAGCAGGACTTATGTCTCTTTTGTCCTTTATTTCACAATCATGACAGCGTATTTGGAGCGAGCAGCAGCATCACAGTAGGGGGAGCGGAGTTTCTTTTTCTTTTCTTTTTTTATGTGCTCGCAAGAGGGAATCATCCATGGAGATTATTTTACTTATTAACTACACAGATGTATAATAAAGCAAATGGTGACTGGTTTCTAAAGACAATTATCACAGTTTTTTTGGGAAAGCGAGGAGCAGACTCACAGCAAGCCGCGGAGTTTCGTTCTATTTTTTTTTTTTTTTTTACGTGCGCGCGAGCGAATCATCTGTGTGGAGAATATTTTATTAATTAACTACACAGATGTATAATAAAACAAATGGTGACTGATTTCTAAACACAATTATGACAGTTTTTTGGGGGAAGAGCAAGCTGCAGCAAGCAGCGGAGTTTCTTTTTTTAAAAATTGTTTACATGTGCGTGCGTGAACAGGACAGTTGGTCCTCAAACTGGGTCCCGCAGAGGTGGAAGGACCACTGAAAGCGGCCGTCATCCAGACGCAGCTCCTGCAGCAAATAATGATACTCCCTGTGTTGGGAGTTTTTCACAACAACTCGCTCCGTGTGAAAGGTCCATCATGATGACTTGATGCCGAGCGGAAGGGAAGCTCCTCCTATTTGATGACGCACCAGGGCGAATTTTCGCAGCGAAAGTCCACCCAAGCAGAGCGACACACCGGGCGAAGGAGGCGCGTCCGTCGCCACGCGACCCCTGTGAATTTGTAGTGTAAACGCGGCGGAAATCCACGAAGTAGCGCAATTTTTTACACTTATTATAGATGTTTTAAGGCTGTAAAACCCCTCACTACACACTTTTCTCAAACAGGCGTTAACATTTTCTCACTTTTCTCTCTCTTTTTTCTTCTGGGTGAAAAGATTATAAACAGACACACGCAGAACACAATACGTGGCTCTCCCTTCACTCACTGTCTCCGGGGGTACGGATGCGGGACCCTCAAAGAATCCAAGTCCTCTCTCGGTGGCCACAGAGCTCTGCGGCTACGGTCAACATCCGGATCAAAACAGCGAGCGTAGCCTCTGGACCTGTTGCCAGATTTGGCGCAATTCCGCACAGCAGACAGGAGGGCGGCGGTGTGATTGGCAGTGAGAGCAATCGCGGTGATTTTTTTTATATATATATTTTGTTAGTCAAGAGAGGTGGCGGATCACGGATCCAGTATAAATAGCTGGCGGAGCCAACGTCAGAGGTTCCGGAGCGCGCGTCCGAGGTTCTGGAGCACGCTCCGGCTTGCTCCCCCTCAAATTAAGCCCTGCTCTCGCCTCATCTTGGAACTCTGTGTTTGCTCGTGCCTCTGACCCCTGCTCATCCATGACTGCGTCTCTGCCTAATCCTGATTGTACCTCTGCTCTGCTGCTTGACTGCCTGTGTACCAAACCTAGGCCTGGAATGAAGACCATGTTTCCTCTTACACCTGAACCTAGTCTGGGAGTCTGTATCGTGGGTCCAGCCGCTACGGGTGCCGGGCAGCCACCTGGTCTGACAATTACAGCCTCATAAAATCAACAATAATGATAATAATAATATTAAAGCAAAAAGAGCTCTGGTATCGCATCAGAATAGTATCATATCAGCAGATATCCAAATTCTGGTATCGGGATCGGATGGGAAGTGAAAAAATGTGGATCAGTGCATCCCTATTCTTAATGACGTTGTCAGCCATCTTCCGCCAAGTGACTGGTCAAGTTCAACACCGAGGTACTTAACACAGGATTTAACGGAAATTTTATGGCCATCACATGTGACAGCCCATAACTCATTACCAACCAGTTTATGTTTAGAGCCAAAGAGAATAGTAGATTCAGTCTCACCAATATGTAGAGTGGCTTATTTTCAATAAGCTACTCATTGACCTATTCAAGTTCACAGACGATTCGTCTGCATACAGCAGTAGTTTGCAATTTACTGCTGCAGGCATATCATTTTTCTAAATAAAAAATAGTAAGGGTCCTAATAGATTGGCTGCTGACGCTGGCTCATAGATCTGGCAACTTGCTTCCGACGGATTGTTTGTTGCTGTGACGCTATTCTGAACTTCACACGGTTGTACACGTTTCTTTTATTTCTGTTTAGCACTCTTCTGGTTATTAAGTGTATCTACTCTGAACGTTATATAACTACAGTCCTGTTGTGAATCGCTAGTGGTTAGCTTTTGCTAGCTAGGTCGACTCCTCCCCTCCCCCCGTCGTTACTTTTATACCTGTTTCTTTTTTACCTGTTTGATACTTCTGTTAGTTTTTCAGTGTAACTGCTGTGAATTTTAAGTAATTATTTTATTCCTGTGTAAATCTAAGGAGCGGCTAGCATTTTGGCTAGCGGTTAGCTTGCGTTAGCTAGTTCGGACGCCCCCCCATTTTCATTTTTTCATTTTATTTTTTTATATACTTCTGTTAGTTAGTTAACTGTATAGTGAAACTGTTGTGAATTTTAGCTTAGTACTTTACTCTTGTGTTAATCCTAAGAGTGGTTTACTTGTAGGAGGTTTTTTTTTTTACTGTTCCTACATGTCTAATACTTCTGCTACTGTTTCAGTGTAACTGCTGTGAATTTTAATTCATTTATTTGCGTCTGTGTGAGCATTAGGATTGGCTAGCTTATCCATTATTGGTTAGCTCGTGCTTACTTGGTTACATTCTTGAATTTCTTAATGCACAAAGTACACTACTTTACCTACTTTACACCCTCCGTAAATCCTGCGTGATGTTGCAAGATAGGGTGGCTCTCTTAGAGAGCCATGTCCGTAAGTTAGAGCAGCTTCTTAGCTCAGTGGAGTTAGATGTTATGGGCACTCCAGATGAGGTTATTGCTGGGCCAGCTAGCGTGCCCATTAGCATCAGCCTAGAAACGCCAGCTGTGGAGGACAGGTTTCGGACTGTGGCTAGGCGGAGGAAGCCCCGTAGGGCTTGGTGCCCAGTTGTGGCACCCCGATCACACTCGCCACTGCAAACTGTGAATCGGTTCTCCCCCTTGGAATTGCCTGATGTGAGTTCTCTGAGCCCACAAGTGACTTCCACTCCTGTCTCCAGGCCGAAACACCAGACTTTAGTGATAGGGGATTCTATCACCCGCAAAGTCAGGTTACAGACACCGGCTGATGTTAAATGTATTCCTGGGGCCAGAGCTCCCGACACTGCATCCCATCTTAGGGTGCTGATGCTGCAGAAGGGAAGAAAGACTAAGGAACATGACATGAGATATAGTCACATAGTTATTCACGTCAGCACCAATGATATCAGGATGAAGCACTCAGAGGTCACAAAAATGGACATAGAGAGGACTTGTGACTTTGCCAGAAAGATGTGTCGGCATCGATTAATAGTCTCTGGTCCTCTCCCCTCCCGGGGTACTGATGAGGCATTTAGCAGGCTGACATTGTTAAATAGGTGGCTGGCGCAATTTTGTAGACAGCAAGGCTTTAGCTTAATTGATACCTGGCCTTCATTCTGGGACCGACATGGCTTGCTGATGCCTGACATCCTCCACCCTACTGGGGAAGGCGCCGCCATCTCGTCTGCGAACATAGATAGAACTCCACAGGCAGGGTAACATTAGGAATTTACAGCAGGCCACTGAGCAGGTAATTAGAGACCCTGCAAGATAGAACTCCACAGGCAGGGTAACATTAGGAATTTACAGCAGGCCACTGAGCAGGTAATTAGAGACCCTGCAAGGCTTATGACAAATGTGGGTGTGGAATCCATTGGCTTACTGGGGAAATTAGTGCAGAAAATCCACTATGGTGACAGTGCAGTTTATCTGCCAGGAAGGGAAATTCAATAAGTTGAGACTATGGCCTGCTTCCGTAGACGTGTCCATAAAAATCACAGAGGGATATGCTTTCCAAACTTAATATCCATTACTATATTGGATGATGTTGAAATTGAGGATGGCCCAGTGGTTGTTCCAGCAATAGCAAAGATTTTGTGTATGCTACCTACAACGCACGTGGAATGTCTCAAACCTAAACCTACTTCGAGGCATCTTATATATGCTACTCTGGAACCACCCCTAAACCCAAACAGTTCAACTGTCTTAGATGAATTTGGTGTGTTCATCTCTAACTTGTCAACTAGTGCAGATAAAATTCTGATCATTGGTGACTTTAACATTCATATAAATAAGCCTTTTGATCTCCTCTGCAAATCATTTATGGAAATTGTGGATGCATTATGATTTCAGCAATGCATTTGGGACTCCACGCACATTAGTGGAGATAACCTGGATCTGGTTCGTGCACGTGGTATTGCTGTCACGAATATTGACATCATGCCTCTTCCATCAGTGGTATCTGATCACTCACTTATTAAGTTTACAGTTTCGCTGCGGTGTTTAGTGGAACAACAACCTTATATATCACTACAGCAATGCATCAACTCCTCAACTAAGACTGAACTCGAAGCTAGACTCCCTGATTTCTTAACTTTACATTTGACAAATACCCAATCAGTAGACAGTCTTGTGGATAGTTTAAACTCAGTGCTCAAAACTACACTTGACATAATTGCGCCACCTGTGTTAAACCGTGCTCCCCCAAATCTCAGTCACCTTGGTTCAAGGATTACCTGCGTGACCTCAAGCATAAGGCAAGAGGTCTAGAAAGGAAATTGCATCGTTCAAAATTAGAAGTATTCCACCTTGCGTGGCATGATGCTATCTTAGACTATAAGCATGCATTATTGGCTCCAAAGCGGACCTATGACTCTGATTTGATCAACAAAAACAATCATAACTCAAAGTTCATGTTGACACGGTGGCAACACTTATTCATGGACAACCACTTGTAGTTCGCTTTCCTTTTACAGCACACGATTTCCTGGATTACTCTGAGAAGAAAATAGAAGACATTAGGTTAAACATATCCCAGCATGCCTTAACCCAGCCACTACACCATGCTATTGAGGTGGGCTCCATTACTGACATCCATCCATCCATTTTATTGCACTTTATCCAGAGTCGGGTCGCTGGGGCAACAGCTCAAGCAAAGCCGCCCAGACCTCCCGATCCACACACACCTCGCCCAGCTCCTCGGGGGGAACCCCAAGGTGTTCCCAAGCCAGCCGAGAGACGTAGTCCCTCCAGCGTGTCCTGGGTCTTCCCCGGGGCCTCTTCCCGATGGGACGTGCCCAGAACAGCTCTCCAGCAAGGCATCCAAGGGGCATCCAGAAAAGATGCCCGAGCCACCTTAACTGGCTCCTTTCGACATGGAGGAGCAGCGGCTCAACTCCGAGCTCTTCCCAAGTGACCGAGCTCCTCACCCTATCTCTAAGGGAGCGCCCAGCCACCCTGCGGAGGAAACTCATCTCAGCCGCTTGTACTCGCGATCTCGTTCTTTCGGTCATGA
Organism: Thalassophryne amazonica; assembly: GCF_902500255.1. Lineage (NCBI taxonomy): Eukaryota > Metazoa > Chordata > Actinopteri > Batrachoidiformes > Batrachoididae > Thalassophryne > Thalassophryne amazonica. Next base: position 87,660,383 of record NC_047118.1, read on the forward strand.
GCCAAATCTCATGACCATAGGTGGGGATCAGAACGTAGATCAATCGGTAAATCAAGAGCTTTGCCCCCCTACTAAGCTCTCTCTTCACCACTGACGTATTACCTAGATTTACAGAAATTGATAGTATCGCAAAAGGCATGCTGACGAAACTCATAACGTCAACAAAAAGCACAACTTGTTTATTTGATCTTATATCAACAAAACTGTTTAAGGACCTGTGGCCCACTCTTGGGCTGACTGTGCTGGAAAGTATTAATCTTTCTTTAACTTCTGGATCTGTTCCTAAATGTTTCACATCTGCAGTGATTAAACCATTACTTAAGAAACCTAATCTTGACCTTAGTGTGTTCACATCTATCATTTTGTTCTAAAATTGTGGAAGAAGTGGTGTCACGGCAGCTCGTAGACTATCTTACTGAGAATAATCTCTTTGAGCCACTGCAGTCTGCTTTTAGAAAATATCATTCCACAGAGGAGGCTCTCACAAAAGTGGTGAATGATCTTCTGCTTACAGTGGATTCAGAGACCACTACGGTTCTGGTGCTGTTAGATCTCAGTGCTGCATTTGATACAGTGGATCATCATATTCTACTTGATAGGCTGGAAAATCACTTTGGGATTACTGGGAGTGCCCTTGCATGGCTGACGTCATACTTGACCAGTCGTTCTCACTGTGTTTTGTACAGTAACACTGCCTCTAACCTTAGTGACATGAAATTTGGGATTCCACAGGGGTCTGTCTTAGGTCCCCTGCTTTTTTCCCTTTATATAGCACCCCTTGGGCACATATTGCGGCGTTTTGGGATTACCTTTCACTGCTATGCTGATGATACTCAGTTATACATGCCGATAACTGCTGGTAATCTCATTCACATAAAATCCTTAGAAGATTGCCTTGCAGCAGTGAGAAGTTGGATGTCTAGAAACGTCCTACTTTTAAACTCTGATAAGACTGAAATGATGGTTCTTGGTCCAGTGAGACATCGGCATCAATTTGACCAGTTAACGCTTAGCCAAGGCTCATGTGTCATAAATCACACTGACAAAGTGAGGAACCTTGGGGTAATTTAGAAATATTACGAGGACTGCTTTCTTCCACCTGCGAAATATAGCGAAGATTCGTCCCATCCTGTCTATGGCTAATGCTGAGACCCTGATCCATGCATTTATCTTTTCTAGATTGGACTACTGCAATGTTCTATTTTCTGGTTTACCACAGTCTAGCATTAGGGGTCTGCAATTGGTTCAAAATGCTGCAGCCAGACTTTTGACACGAAGCAGAAAGTACAACCACATTACACCCATTTTGGCATCTCTTCACTGGCTTCCTGTCCCAGTGAGATCAGACTTTAAGGTTCTGTTACTAGTCTATAAAACTGTTCACGGACTGGCACCTCCCTACCTAGCTGACCTAATTAAAACTTACATACCGGCCCGGGCTTTGCATTCTCAGGGTGCAGGACTACTTTGTGTCTCTAGGGTGAATAAGAAGTCTGCGGGTCACAGAGCTTTCTCTTATCGTGCCCCTGTTCTGTGGAATGATCTCCCTGCATCAATAAAACAGTCAGATTCTGTGGAGACTTTCAAATCCAGACTTAAGATGCACTTATTTTCCCTTTCATATGGCTAGCACACTGGTACAGTTTTGTTTTACGCTTTTTACTCTAATTCATTTTATTAGGAAACGGAGTGGGCCGCGGCCTCAACTTTACCTAAATTCTGTGTCTTTTAGTGAAGCTTAGGGCTAGTGGCTGGCGATCACCTTAGTATTTCTTCTGTTTTTCTTGTTGATTAATGCTGACAAATTATACTGTATTTCTTGTCTTTCTGATGCCTGATTCTGTTTTTTCTTTCTGTTTAAGGTGCAGCTCCATCCAGAGATCAATCAATCAATCAATCAATTTTTTTTTTATATAGCGCCAAATCACAACAAACAGTTGCCCCAAGGCGCTTTATATTGTAAGGCAAGGCCATACAATAATGATGTAAAACCCCAACGGTCAAAACGACCCCCTGTGAGCAAGCACTTGGCTACAGTGGGAAGGAAAAACTCCCTTTTAACAGGAAGAAACCTCCAGCAGAACCAGGCTCAGGGAGGGGCAGTCTTCTGCTGGGACTGGTTGGGGCTGAGGGAGAGAACCAGGAAAAAGACATGCTGTGGAGGGGAGCAGAGATCGATCACTAATGATTAAATGCAGAGTGGTGCATACAGAGCAAAAAGAGAAAGAAACAGTGCATCATGGGAACCCCCCAGCAGTCTACGTCTATAGCAGCATAACTAAGGGATGGTTCAGGGTCACCTGATCCAGCCCTAACTATAAGCTTTAGCAAAAAGGAAAGTTTTAAGCCTAATCTTAAAAGTAGAGAGGGTGTCTGTCTCCCTGATCTGAATTGGGAGCTGGTTCCACAGGAGAGGAGCCTGAAAGCTGAAGGCTCTGCCTCCCATTCTACTCTTACAAACCCTAGGAACTACAAGTAAGCCTGCAGTCTGAGAGCGAAGCGCTCTATTGGGGTGATATGGTACTACGAGGTCAATATGGGTGAGATATGCTCTCTCCTTCTAGTCCCCGTCAGCACTCTAGCTGCAGCATTTTGAATTAACTGAAGGCTTTTTAGGGAACTTTTAGAACAACCTGATAATAATGAATTACAATAGTCCAGCCTAGAGGAAATAAATGCATGAATTAGTTTTTCAGCATCACTCTGAGACAAGACCTTTCTGATTTTAGAGATATTGCGTAAATGCAAAAAAGCAGTCCTACATATTTGTTTAATATGCGCTTTGAATGACATATCCTGATCAAAAATGACTCCAAGATTTCTCACAGTATTACTAGAGGTCAGGGTAATGCCATCCAGAGTAAGGATCTGGTTAGACACCATGTTTCTAAGATTTGTGGGGCCAAGTACAATAACTTCAGTTTTATCTGAGTTTAAAAGCAGGAAATTAGAGGTCATCCATGTCTTTATGTCTGTAAGACAATCCTGCAGTTTAGCTAATTGGTGTGTGTCGTCTGGCTTCATGGATAGATAAAGCTGGGTATCATCTGCGTAACAATGAAAATTTAAGCAATACCGTCTAATAATACTGCCTAAGGGAAGCATATATAAAGTGAATAAAATTGGTCCTAGCACAGAACCTTGTGGAACTCCATAATTAACTTTAGTCTGTGAAGAAGATTCCCCATTTACATGAACAAATTGTAATCTATTAGACAAATATGATTCAAACCACCGCAGCGCAGTGCCTTTAATACCTATGGCATGCTCTAATCTCTGTAATAAAATTTTATGGTCAACAGTATCAAAAGCAGCACTGAGGTCTAACAGAACAAGCACAGAGATGAGTCCACTGTCCGAGGCCATAAGAAGATCATTTGTAACCTTCACTAATGCTGTTTCTGTACTATGATGAATTCTAAAACCTGACTGAAACTCTTCAAATAGACCATTCCTCTGCAGATGATCAGTTAGCTGTTTTACAACTACCCTTTCAAGAATTTTTGAGAGAAAAGGAAGGTTGGAGATTGGCCTATAATTAGCTAAGATAGCTGGGTCAAGTGATGGCTTTTTAAGTAATGGTTTAATTACTGCCACCTTAAAAGCCTGTGGTACATAGCCAACTAACAAAGATAGATTGATCATATTTAAGATCGAAGCATTAAATAATGGTAGGGCTTCCTTGAGCAGCCTGGTAGGAATGGGGTCTAATAAACATGTTGATGGTTTGGATGAAGTAACTAATGAAAATAACTCAGACAGAACAATCGGAGAGAAAGAGTCTAACCAAATACCGGCATCACTGAAAGCAGCCAAAGATAACGATACGTCTTTGGGATGGTTATGAGTAATTTTTTCTCTAATAGTTAAAATTTTGTTAGCAAAGAAAGTCATGAACTCATTACTAGTTAAAGTTAATGGAATACTCAGCTCAATAGAGCTCTGACTCTTTGTCAGCCTGGCTACAGTGCTGAAAAGAAACCTGGGGTTGTTCTTATTTTCTTCAATTAGTGATGAGTAGAAAGATGTCCTAGCTTTACGGAGGGCTTTTTTATAGAGCAACAGACTCTTTTTCCAGGCTAAGTGAAGATCTTCTAAATTAGTGAGACGCCATTTCCTCTCCAACTTACGGGTTATCTGCTTTAAGCTACGAGTTTGAGAGTTATACCATGGAGTCAGACACTTCTGATTTAAAGCTCTCTTTTTCAGAGGAGCTACAGCATCCAAAGCTGTCTTCAATGAGGATGTAAAACTATTGACGAGATACTCTATCTCCCTTACAGAGTTTAGGTAGCTATTCTGCACTGTGTTGTTATATGGCATTAGAGAACATAAAGAAGGAATCATATCCTTAAACCTAGTTACAGCGCTTTCTGAAAGACTTCTAGTGTAATGAAACTTATTCCCTACTGCTGGGTAGTCCATCAGAGTAAATGTAAATATTAAAAAATGATCAGACAGAAGGGAGTTTTCAGGGAATACTGTTAAGTCTTCTATTTCCATACCATAAGTCAGAACAAGATCTAAGATATGATTAAAGTGGTGGGTGGACTCATTTACTTTTTGAGCAAAGCCAATAGAGTCTAATAATAGATTAAATGCAGTGTTGAGGCTGTCATTCTCAGCATCTGTGTGGATGTTAAAATCGCCCACTATAATTATCTTATCTGAGCTAAGCACTAAGTCAGACAAAAGGTCTGAAAATTCACAGAGAAACTCACAGTAACGACCAGGTGGATGATAGATAATAACAAATAAAACTGGTTTTTGGGACTTCCAATTTGGATGGACAAGACTAAGAGACAAGCTTTCAAATGAATTAAAGCTCTGTCTGGGTTTTTGATTAATTAATAAGCTGGAATGGAAGATTGCTGCTAATCCACCGCCCCGGCCCGTGCTACGAGCATTCTGACAGTTAGTGTGACTCGGGGGTGTTGACTCATTTAAACTAACATATTCATCCTGCTGTAACCAGGTTTCTGTTAGGCAGAATAAATCAATATGTTGATCAATTATTATATCATTTACCAACAGGGACTTAGAAGAGAGAGACCTAATGTTTAATAGACCACATTTAACTGTTTTAGTCTGTGGTGCAGTTGAAGGTGCTATATTATTTTTTCTTTTTGAATTTTTATGCTTAAATAGATTTTTGCTGGTTATTGGTAGTCTGGGAGCAGGCACCGTCTCTACGGGGATGGGGTAATGAGGGGATGGCAGGGGGAGTGAAGCTGCAGAGAGGTGTGTAAGACTACAACTCTGCTTCCTGGTCCCAACCCTGGATAGTCACGGTTTGGAGGATTTAAGAAAATTAGCCAGATTTCTAGAAATGAGAGCTGCTCCATCCAAAGTGGGATGGATGCCGTCTCTCCTAACAAGACCAGGTTTTCCCCAGAAGCTTTGCCAATTATCTATGAAGCCCACCTCATTTTTTGGACACCACTCAGACAGCCAGCAATTCAAGGAGAACATGCGGCTAAACATGTCACTCCCGGTCCGATTGGGGAGGGGCCCAGAGAAAACTACAGAGTCCGACATTGTTTTTGCAAAGTTACACACCGATTTAATGTTAATTTTAGTGACCTCCGATTGGCGTAACCGGGTGTCATTACTGCCGACGTGAATTACAATCTTACCAAATTTACGCTTAGCCTTAACCAGCAGTTTCAAATTTCCTTCAATGTCGCCTGCTCTGGCCCCCGGAAGACAATTGACTATGGTTGCTGGTGTCGCTAACTTCACATTTCTCAAAACAGAGTCGCCAATAACCAGAGTTTGATCCTCGGCGGGTGTGTCGTCGAGTGGGGAAAAACGGTTAGAAATGTGAACGGGTTGACGGTGTACACGGGGCTTCTGTTTAGGGCTACGCTTCCTCCTCACAGTCACCCAGTCAGCCTGCTTTCCCGACTGCTCGGGATCTGCCAGGGGGGAACTAACGGCGGCTAAGCTACCTTGGTCCGCACCGACTACAGGGGCCTGGCTAGCTGTAGAATTTTCCACGGTGCGGAGCCGAGTCTCCAATTCGCCCAGCCTGGCCTCCAAAGCTACGAATAAGCTACACTTATTACAAGTACCATTACTGCTAAAGGAGGCCGAGGAATAACTAAACATTTCACACCCAGAGCAGAAAAGTGCGGGAGAGACAGGAGAAGCCGCCATGCTAAATCGGCTAAGAGCTAGTAGCTACGCTAAGCTAGCGGATTCCTAAAAACACGCAAAGTGAATAATGTGTAAATAATTTAGAGGTGATTCAGCAGAAGGAGTGCTTTAGTTAAGGCACGTAAAGATTACACTGGGAAACAAATCGTAATCTAGATAACTAGATCAATCTAACTGCGCAGATTAAACAGCTAACAGATACAGAAAAACACCGCTGTGCTCCGGAACAGGAAGTGATACAATCAGTGATACAGAGATGGGAGTAGTGTTTGTGTTGGCGACCCTCCTGTACTGTGCACCAACAGCATTTCTTGTATATTCGTCCGTGAATTGTTCTGTAATTTATGTTTGTAGCATGGCCCAAGCAGAGGGTCACCTCTTTTGAGTCTGGTCTGCTTGAGGTTTCTTCTTCAGAGGGAATTTTTCCTTACCACTGGTTGCTCTGGGGGTTAGTACAGTTAGACCTTACCTGTGTGAACCACCTTGAGGCAACTCTGTTGTGATTTGGCGCTATATAAATGAAAATAAATTGAAATTGAAATTAAAAGTCCTAATATGGAACCTTGGGGAACACAACAGACCACATCCCAGGTGAGGAGATATCATCTTATCTTAGGGACCTCATAGTACCATATTACCCCATTAGAGCGCTTCGCTCTCAGACTGCGGGCTTACTTGTAGTTCCTAGGGTTTGTAAGAGTAGAATGGGAGGCAGAGCCTTCAGCTTTCAGGCTCCTCTCCTGTGGAACCAGCTCCCAATTCAGATCAGGGAGACAGATACCCTCTCTACTTTTAAGATTAGGCTTAAAACTTTCCTTTTCGCTAAGGCTTATAGTTAGGGCTGGATCGGGTGACCCTGGACCATCCCTTGGTTATGTTGCTTTAGACGTAGACTGTGTTTCATAATTATTGTATGGCCTTGCCTTGCAATGTGGAGCGCCTTGGGGCAACTGTTTGTTGTGATTTGGCGCTATACAAGAAAAAAGTTGATTGATTGATTGATTGATATAACACCTCCTACATCCACACACTAAAAACAAATTTGATCATCAATTTTAAGTCCAATATTCTTAGGTTCTGAATTCCTTCTATTTGAAGAATCAAGGCTTTTTAGGATTTTCCAAAGTTTAGGGTTGTTGTTTACTACCACCTTATTTACATAGTAGTCAGATTTGGCTTTTAATTTTTTTACCCTGGACTGAGTTCCTGAGCACAGCGTATTTGTCACATGTTAGCATAATTAATGAATGATGTACTCACTGTATATTGATTGGTACAAAGTTGATGGTGTTTTTTTTATATGATCATGTTTGAATGTGTTCTGCTGTTGTTCTAACCTGTTTTTCTGGTTGATAACTGAAAACTGTGTGACTCATTCGTGGCTAAATCGAAAGGGAATAAGGTGTGTTGACACTGTGTATGGTAATCTCTTGGGTAGAAAAACAAGATGTGCTCACAGTGGAATGTATAATACCATGTGTGAATTGAGCTGGCTGATGCGTGGATGGGTGACTGCCTGGGGGAGCGGCTAACAACTGCGTAATGAGTGTTTGATCAAGTCCTTATTAGGTAAGAGAAGGATGTGTGTGATGGAAGACTGCACTGTGCGCAGGATGAGAAGTGGACCAATCAAGAAAGAATACAACATCTTAGTGTAGTGATGCAAATGTCTAGAACAGGAACTCAGGAAGGGGATGGATGGGTTCGTTCAGGAAGAGATAGATGGAGTTCTGCTCAGAGCACCTGACAGCACCCCAGTAAGTTTGGGCCCCCCGATGACTTCCATGGTTTTCCTTTATAAATCATTTGTTGTTTGGATCAGCAATTTCAGTTAAATATATCATATAGCAGGCAAACACACTGATACTTGAGAAGTCAAATGAAGTTTGAAAGATTTACAGAAAGTGTGCAATAATTCTTTAAAAAAAATTAGGCAGTTGCATAAATTTGGGCACGCCAACAGAAAAAGTACATCAATATTTAGTAGATCTTCCTCTTGCAGAAATAACAGCCTCTAAATGCTTCCTATAGCTTCCAATGAGAGTATGGATTCTGGTTGAAGGTATTTTGGACCATTCTTCTTTACAAAACATCTCAGGTTTGTTGGTTTCCGAGCATGGACAGCACGCTTAAAATCACACCACAGATTTTCAATAATATTCAGGTCTAGGGACTGAGATGGCCATTGCAGAACGTTGTACTTGTTCCTCTGCATGAATGCCTTAGTAGATTTTGAGCAGTGTTTAGGGTCGTTGTCTTGTTGAAAGATCCAGCCCCGGCAAAACTTCAAATTTGTCACTGATTCATGAACATTGTTCTCAAGAATCTGTTGATACTGACTGGAATCCATGTGAACCTCAACTTTAACAAGTTTCCCAGTACCTGCACTGGCCACACAGCCACACAGCATGATGGAACCACCTCCAAATTTTACTGTAGGTAGCAAGTGTTTTTCTTGGAATGCTGCATTCTTCTTCAGCCATGCATACCGCCCCTTGTTATGTCCAAATAACGCAATTTTAGTTTCATCAGTCCGCAGCACTTTATTCCAAAATGAAGTTGGGTTGTCCAAATGTGCTTTAACATACCTCAAGTCAGTGATTTTCAACCTTTTTTTGAGCCGCGGCACCCTTTTTATATTTACAAAATCCTGCGGCACACCACTGTCATGTGTCACGTGTCACGCACCACTAACTCGACTGTCGCTACACGGTGCGTTAGCAACACGTGCGGTACAGATATGACGTAACATAGTATACTATAGTCATGGAGCTGTATATAAGAACTAGAGAGTGCAGTCCCAATGCTGCACACTAAACGAAAACGTCCCTTCATGGACAGCGACATGACGTCTCCTAACCGGGCAAAATATTGACGAAGTACCCGGATGTTAATGCATTTTCAATGGAGATTCGCGACTTAACACACTCAGAAAAATATTCGCAAAATACGTATTAAAATCCCATTTTGTCCTGGATATCGAGCCAGTAAAATTAAATTACATTAAATTATGTCAGGAAAGTATTAAACTTACTCTGACACACACACATTCACAAATATTAGTGTTGAAAGTTACACGGATCTGCGCTGATAAGCTACGCTGCTCGGCTGAGCTGCTGCTGCTGTTCAACGCAGTGCGGCTCCTAAAACCATTACAATACAATTATATATATTATATTTTTACATAATTATCCTTTATTGACCGAGTTTCATTCATGAAGTCAGCAGTGTGTGTGTGTGTGCACATCTCTGTGTGTGTGGCAGCACAGTGCGGGTCATTAATCTCATTATTTTAAGGTGCAAAAAAAAAAAAAAACTCCCCAGTCTTGTCGAACAATTTTTAGTCACTAACGACAAGAATTTTAACTAGACATTGGTCTAGCAGTGGAAAATATCAAGTAGACATAAGTGAAATTAATGATCCGTGTCATCGGGCGACACAGGTACGGCAGGAGACATACAGCTGTTTATCATCCAAATATCACAGACAAAGTGACAACAATAACTAAAACCACTTACTTATGGAGGAAATATTGTCTCCCTTGTTCCTCCGTTTGTGACTTTGCCAATATGCGCAGCTTTCCGGCATATTCCACCTGTTTCTTGATGAGACTAAGTGAACTTCTATGCACACAAATCACTAACTTGCCCGGAATTAAAATGGCGATCACGCCTCCTTGTTGGCACACGGCTCAGCGCTACTGCATGCTTTGCTGCCATCTACTGGAATAAAAGAGCATTACACCATCTGCCACACTATTACAGCACATAAACCCGATAATGGTGATATTTGATAATTGCCCACGGCACCCCTGACGATCGATCACGGCACCCTAGGGTGCCGCGGCACCCCGGTTGAGAATCACTGCCTCAAGTGACTATTTGTGGCGTGTACGCAGAAAAGGCTTCCTCTGCATTACAGCATCTCTTTGTGCAAAGTGCGCTGTATAGTTGAATGATGCACAGAGACACTATCTGCAGCAAGATCATGTTGTAGGTCTTTGGAGCAGGTCTGTGGGTTGACTGTGACTGTTCTCACCATCCTTTACTTCAGCTTATCTGAGATTTTTCTTGGCCTGCCACTTCGGGCCTTAACTAGTACTGTGCCTGCAGTCTTCCATTTCCCCACTATGTTCCTCACAGGGGAAACTAGGGATGGGTATTGAGAAGATTTTATTGATATCGATACCATTATCGATTCCGCTTATCGATCCAATTCCTTATCGATACCTCCTGTGAATTTTCTGTGTACTACAAGTAGGCTTTACAGGTTTTCTATGTCAACAACATTTTTTATTGAGTCTTAAGTAAATAAATATGAAATTGGTCACTGGATCCTTGATCTCTGAACATAAATAGAAATAAACAAAATCTGTAGTTTTTGTCAAAAGCATTTCCTTTAATTAATGGCGTAACTGTCTCTCCATACATCTGAGCTGAGCTCAGCTGGCTGCTGCAGTCTGCAGGTCTGCAGCCACACAGTCTTGGGCTGCTGCACGTCAGCCGGGACGTCTCATGTTGGGAGGGAAAAAAACAAACATTTTGATCAATTGCAGTTTATTGTTTGTATTACAACATTTGGAAATAGGTGCCATTAGATTTAAACGGTGATTTGCTTTGAAGTTATAAATTCCGAGCAGACTCAACTCAGCAGAGAGCAGGGCAGCGTTTGGATCAACATAACGGAGGATGATTCTTGTTTCTTTCTTGCAACAAGACAGGAGTCCCAGTTAGTCACTTTAATCTGCACAAAAGTGACTCACGATTGACATTTTAATGGCTTTGAGAGGGGATAAGAAGCAGAGTTGCTGCTTCTGAAGAGGAGTGAAACAATGGACCAATGAAGAAATTTGGAACATTCCTCAGGAAACATTTCCCAAAGTGATGGAGAATGTGACAATGTGTTTGCAGTAAAATTCCTCAGGGAGCACTGTGCAGGTCCCTTGTTTTCACTTGGGATTGTCACAGCAGATCCCAGGTGGATCTGCATGTTGATTTGGCGCACGTTTTACGCTGGATGCCTTTCCTGATACAACTCCACATTGCATGGGTAATGCGGGTGGGGTGAGGTTTGAACCAGTAACCTTCCACACTGCTACCAAGTGCACTAACCACTTGACCACCACCCCTGCCTCCTCAGGGAACACGGTAATATTATGAAATTCCATTCAGTTAATATTTGATAAGTAAACTAATATTAAGTTATATTATTATAACTGACGTAAACTTTCTTCTTGTCCTGATGGCAGGTTATTATATTTCAGTACATTATATTTATACATGCTTCCCTTAGGCAGTATTATTAGAAAGCATTGGTTAAATTTTCATTTTTACACAGATGATACCCAGCTTTATCTATCCATGAAGCCAGAAGACACACACCAGTTAGTTAAACTGCAGGAATGTCTTACAGACATAAAGACATGGATGACCTCTAATTTCCTGCTTTTAAATTCAGATAAAACTGAAGTTATTGTACTTGGCCCCACAAATCTTAGAAACATGGTGTCTAACCAGATCCTTACTCTGGATGGCATTACCCTGACCTCTAGTAATACTGTGAGAAATCTTGGAGTCATTTTTGATCAGGATATGTCCTTCAATGCGCATATTAAGCAAATATGTAGGACTGCTTTTTTGCATTTGCGCAATATCTCTAAAATTAGAAAGGTCTTGTCTCAGAGTGATGCTGAAAAACTAATTCATGCATTTATTTCCTCTAGGCTGGACTATTGTAATTCATTATTATCAGGTTGTCCTAAAAGTTCCCTGAAAAGCCTTCAGTTAATTCAAAATGCTGCAGCTAGAGTACTGACGGGGACTAGAAGGAGAGAGCATATCTCACCCATATTGGCCTCTCTTCATTGGCTTCCTTTTAATTCTAGAATAGAATTTAAAATTCTTCTTCTTACTTATAAGGTTTTGAATAATCAGGTCCCATCTTATCTTAGGGACCTGTTAGTACCATATCACCCCAATAGAGTGCTTCGCTCTCAGACTGCAGGCTTACTTGTAGTTCCTAGGGTTTTTAAGAGTAGAATGGGAGGCAGAGCCTTCAGCTTTCAGGCTCCTCTCCTGTGGAACCAGCTCCCAATTCAGATCAGGGAGACAGACACCCTCTCTACTTTTAAGATTAGGCTTAAAACTTTCCTTTTTGCCAAAGCTTATAGTTAGAACTCGATCAGGTGACCCTGAACCATCCCTTAGTTATGTTGCTATACACTTAGACTGCTGGGGGTTCTCATGATGCACTGAGTGTTTCTTTCTCTTTTTGCTCTGTATGCACCACTCTGCATTTAATCATTAGTGACTGATCTCTGCTCCCCTCCACAGCATGTCTTTTTCCTGATTCTCTCCCCTCAACCCTAACCAGTCCCAGCAGAAGACTGCCCCTCCCTGAGCCTGGTTCTGCTGGAGGTTTCTTCCTGTTAAAAGGGAGTTTTTCCTTCCCACTGTCGCCAAGTGCTTGCTCATAGCGGGTCGTTTTGACCGTTGGGGTTTTTCTGTAATTATTGTATGGCTTTTGCCTTACAATATAAAGCGCCTTGGGGCAACTGCTTGTTGTGATTTGGTGCTATATATATATATATATATATATATATATATATATATATATATATATATATATATATATATATATATATATATATATAATTGATTTGATTTTAAACTGATTTGATTTGACAAAAGAATCAAGCACAAGATCAATGGTCAAGGTCACAGGAAGGTTAAAAACTAAATTCAACTAAACAACTTTTCTGCTCACATTACTAGGGGAGCTACGACCACTACCTTTGCCCCCCCCAGGACTAAACCAAACCAGCTTTTTTTAGGTTCCTTAAATGACCCAAAAACATAATCAGGATGTTCCCAAAAATAAAAACTGGCCTCAAGCCAGTTATTCAAGATGGTGTCCAAGATGGCTACCAAAATAGCGATTTTTCACTAAAACACCTTTAAACAACATATAAACATCTTCCTACTATGTATTTTAATGATAAGGGTCTATTGGTGGCTATTTTGGACGCCATTTTGAATCTTAAACCCATGAATGAATTTAGTTTAGGAACAAATGAGTTTGCTGTGACCTGCAATGGTCTTCTCATTGAATCTCTGTGATATTTATAGTTGTTTAAAGGTGTTTTAGTGAAAAACCCCATTTCGGCGGCCATCTTGGACACCTTCTTGGATAACTGACTTGAGGACAGTTTTTATTTTGGGGAACATCCTGATTGTGTTTTGGGGTCATCTAAAAAACCTAAAAAAGTTGGTTTGGCTTAGTCCGGGGGGGGGGGGGGGGGGTGCAAAGGTAGTGGTCGTAGCTCCCCTAGTACAGATAGCAGCCCTAACAAGGTACCTTTCAGTACACAAAAGAATCAAGCTAAAGGTCAAGGTCACAGGAAGATCAAACACTAAATTCAACTAAACAACTTTCCTGGTCGCAATTTTTGAAGTTCTGCCTCCAAATTTTGCATGAACATAGTGACAGGCCTTGTTTATTAGCCATTACCTGGGATAGGTGATTGGCCTTGACCTTCAGTGTTTCACTTGAGGTCAAATGGCACCTAATTTCAGTTAAACTTCAGATTATAGCCCTAGCGGATAAAAATGATTTGAACACATCTTTCTTCATTCTTTCCCCTGTCAAGCTGCTCGTCCAGTGAGAATCACACTGTTTCAAATGATCGTATTTGTCAGTTTCATGCTACATTTATATTATTCTGTTGATTCCTATTAGATTTATGACCTAGTTTGTACAAAAGAGATTTGAGAAAGGTGGCAAACATTATAGGCCCCTCATTTTCATTTTCATTATGTTTCTTAAACATGTTTCTTTGCATACTGTTGTGTCTGTGTGTATGTGTTTGTGTGTGCGTGCACTATATTTATTTATTAACTTGTTTAGATATATGTCTTAATGTTTTAACTGTATGTTTTAGTGTACAGCACATTGCGTCAGCTTTGGTTGTAGTAAAGTGCTTTATAAATATAGATGGCATGGTACTGTGGGTTCTATACATGTACTGTGGATATTTTATGCAAAACTAAAGTGAAGTATTTTCCATCACATCACATATTTCAGGTTGTCAATCGGGTCCATATATTTGTAGAGTATATTTGGAAGGGGATTTAAAGATACTTCAGGATAGGAAATATTACTATTGTAGATAGTTATAGATACATACAGAAAGAATACCAATATCGTTCACCATCAATCAAACTGTGCTTCACCACTTCAGGTGATGAATATATAAGTATTTATACATTTCGACTCAGTACAGATGATAAGTCTATAAGTATTTAAACATTTGGACTCAATTCAGATGATAAGTCTATTTGTATTTATATATTTCAACTTGGTACTGATGATAAGTATATAAGTATTTATACATTTCGACTCGGTTCACATGATGAATCTATAAGTATTTATATATGTCAAATCAGTTCAGATGATAACTCTATAAATATTTATACATTTAGACTCAATTCACATGATAAGTCTATAAGTATTTATATATTTTGACTCGGTTCAGATGATAAGTCTAATTAGTATTTATACAATTTCACTCAGGTACAGATGATAAGTCTATTTGTATTTATATATTTCAACTTGGTACAGATGATAAGTCTATAAGTATTTATACATTTCGACTCGGTACAGATGATAAGTCTATAAGTATTTATACACTTTGCCTTACATTCAGACAGCCATGTACGAATGCCATTCTGCTACTTAGAATGTGGGCAGATCCCACCTTGACTGCACATGTGTATGCTTATAGCCCCATCACACATATGCCAATTGAGGCCAAATTGCATCAGAATGACACATCAGGCCACAATCAGAAAATATCAGTCTGAAGACCTACGGACAGCAGTCTGTCAACAGGGCTTGTTCGCCATCCAGACATATGGAGATCGGGCAGTCAACAGTGCCTTTTATGGCCATCTGATAGCAGTCTGTGTTGTCTAAATACACTCTGGATGCGATCTGACAGGTGTGAATGAGGCATCGGATTATGGCAATATTTGCCGTGTCAGGCAAATTATTGCAAGGTGTGAGAGGGGCATAAGTATTTATACATTTCACTTCGGTTCAGATGATCAGTCTATAAGTATTTATACATTATGCCTCGGATCAGATAATCAGTCTATAAGTATTTATCAATCAATCAATCAATCAATCAATTCTTTTATATAGCGCCAAATCACAACAAACAGTTGCCCCAAGGCGCTTCATATTGCAAGGCAAGGCCATACAATAATTATGTAAAACCCCAACGGTCAAAACGACCCCCTGTGAGCAAGCACTTGGCTACAGTGGGAAGGAAAAACTCCCTTTTAACAGGAAGAAACCTCCAGCAGAACCAGGCTCAGGGAGGGGCAGTCTTCTGCTGGGACTGGTTGGGGCTGAGGGAGAGAACCAGGAAAAAGACATGCTGTGGAGGGGAGCAGAGATCGATCACTAATGATTAAATGCAGAGTGGTGCATACAGAGCAAAAAGAGAAAGAAACAGTGCATCATGGGAACCCCCCAGCAGTCTACGTCTATAGCAGCATAACTAAACTAAGGGATGGTTCAGGGTCACCTGATCCAGCCCTAACTATAAGCTTTAGCAAAAAGGAAAGTTTTAAGCCTAATCTTAAAAGTAGAGAGGGTGTCTGTCTCCCTGATCCGAATTGGGAGCTGGTTCCACAGGAGAGGAGCCTGAAAGCTGAAGGCTCTGCCTCCCATTCTACTCTTAAAAACCCTAGGAACTACAAGTAAGCCTGCAGTCTGAGAGCGAAGCACTCTATTGGGGTGATATGGTACTATGAGGTCCCTAAGATAAGATGGGACCTGATTATTCAAAACCTTATAAGTAAGAAGAAGAATTTTAAATTCTACTCTAGAATTAACAGGAAGCCAATGAAGAGAGGCCAATATGGGTGAGATATGCTCTCTCCTTCTAGTCCCCGTCAGTACTCTAGCTGCAGCATTTTGAATTAACTGAAGGCTTTTTAGGGAACTTTTAGGACAACCTGATAATAATGAATTACAATAGTCCAGCCTAGAGGAAATAAATGCATGAATTAGTTTTTCAGCATCACTCTGAGACAAGACCTTTCTGATTTTAGAGATATTGCGTAAATGCAAAAAAGCAGTCCTACATATTTGTTTAATATGCGCTTTGAATGACATATCCTGATCAAAAATGACTCCAAGATTTCTCACAGTATTACTAGAGGTCAGGGTAATGCCATCCAGAGTAAGGATCTGGTTAGACACCATGTTTCTAAGATTTGTGGGGCCAAGTACAATAACTTCAGTTTTATCTGAGTTTAAAAGCAGGAAATTAGAGGTCATCCATGTCTTTATGTCTGTAAGACAATCCTGCAGTTTAGCTAATTGGTGTGTGTCCTCTGGCTTCATGGATAGATAAAGCTGGGTATCATCTGCGTAACAATGAAAATTTAAGCAATACCGTCTAATAATACTACCTAAGGGAAGCATGTATAAAGTGAATAAAATTGGTCCTAGCACAGAACCTTGTGGAACTCCATAATTAACTTTAGTCTGTGAAGAAGATTCCCCATTTACATGAACAAATTGTAATCTATTAGACAAATATGATTCAAACCACGGCAGCACAGTGCCTTTAATACCTATGGCATGCTCTAATCTCTGTAATAAAATTTTATGGTCAACAGTATCAAAAGCAGCACTGAGGTCTAACAGAACAAGCACAGAGATGAGTCCACTGTCCGAGGCCATAAGAAGATCATTTGTAACCTTCACTAATGCTGTTTCTGTACTATGATGAATTCTAAAACCTGACTGAAACTCTTCAAATAGACCATTCCTCTGCAGATGATCAGTTAGCTGTTTTACAACTACCCTTTCAAGAATTTTTGAGAGAAAAGGAAGGTTGGAGATTGGCCTATAATTAGCTAAGATAGCTGGGTCAAGTGATGGCTTTTTAAGTAATGGTTTAATTACTGCCACCTTAAAAGCCTGTGGTACATAGCCAACTAACAAAGATAGATTGATCATATTTAAGATCGAAGCATTAAATAATGGTAGGGCTTCCTTGAGCAGCCTGGTAGGAATGGGGTCTAATAAACATGTTGATGGTTTGGATGAAGTAACTAATGAAAATAACTCAGACAGAACAATCGGAGAGAAAGAGTCTAACCAAATACCGGCATCACTGAAATCAGCCAAAGATAACGATACGTCTTTGGGATGGTTATGAGTAATTTTTTCTCTAATAGTTAAAATTTTGTTAGCAAAGAAAGTCATGAAGTCATTACTAGTTAAAGTTAATGGAATACTCAGCTCAATAGAGCTCTGACTCTTTGTCAGCCTGGCTACAGTGCTGAAAAGAAACCTGGGGTTGTTCTTATTTTCTTCAATTAGTGATGAGTAGAAAGATGTCCTAGCTTTACGGAGGGCTTTTTTATAGAGCAACAGAATCTTTTTCCAGGCTAAGTGAAGATCTTCTAAATTAGTGAGACACCATTTCCTCTCCAACTTACGGGTTATCTGCTTTAAGCTACGAGTTTGTGAGTTATACCACGGAGTCAGGCACTTCTGATTTAAAGCTCTCTTTTTCAGAGGAGCTACAGCATCCAAAGTTGTCTTCAATGACGATGTAAAACTATTGACGAGATACTCTATCTCACATACAGAGTTTAGGTAGCTACTCTGCACTGTGTTGGTATATGGCATTAGAGAACATAAAGAAGGAATCATATCCTTAAACCTAGTTACAGCGCTTTCTGAAAGACTTCTAGTGTAATGAAACTTATTCCCCACTGCTGGGTAGTCCATCAGAGTAAATGTAAATGTTATTAAGAAATGATCAGACAGAAGGGAGTTTTCAGGGAATACGGTTAAGTCTTCTATTTCCATACCATAAGTCAGAACAAGATCTAAGATATGATTAAAGTGGTGGGTGGACTCATTTACTTTTTGAGCAAAGCCAATAGAGTCTAATAATAGATTAAATGCAGTGTTGAGGCTGTCATTCTCAGCATCTGTGTGGATGTTAAAATCGCCCACTATAATTATCTTATCTGAGCTAAGCACTAAGTCAGACAAAAGGTCTGAAAATTCACAGAGAAACTCACAGTAACGACCAGGTGGACGATAGATAATAACAAATAAAACTGTTTTTTGGGACTTCCAATTTGGATGGACAAGACTAAGAGTCAAGCTTTCAAATGAATTAAAGCTCTGTCTGGGTTTTTGATTAATTAATAAGCTGGAATGGAAGATTGCTGCTAATCCTCCGCCCCGGCCCATGCTACGAGCATTCTGACAGTTAGTGTGACTCAGGGGGTGTTGACTCATTTAAACTAACATATTCATCCTGCTGTAACCAGGTTTCTGTAAGGCAGAATAAATCAATATGTTGATCAATTATTATATCATTTACCAACAGGGACTTAGAAGAGAGAGACCTAATGTTTAATAGACCACATTTAACTGTTTTAGTCTGTGGTGCAGTTGAAGGTGCTATATTATTTTTTCTTTTTGAATTTTTATGCTTAAATAGATTTTTGCTGGTTATTGGTAGTCTGGGAGCAGGCACCGTCTCTACGGGGATGGGGTAATGAGGGGATGGTAGGGGGAGAGAAGCTGCAGAGAGGTGTGTAAGACTACAACTCTGCTTCCTGGTCCCAACCCTGGATAGTCACGGTTTGGAGGATTTAAGAAAATTGGCCAGATTTCTAGAAATGAGAGCTGCTCCATCCAAAGTGGGATGGATGCCGTCTCTCCTAACAAGACCAGGTTTTCCCCAGAAGCTTTGCCAATTATCTATGAAGCCCACCTCATTTTTTGGACACCACTCAGACAGCCAGCAATTCAAGGAGAACATGCGGCTAAACATGTCACTCTCGGTCCGATTGGGGAGGGGCCCAGAGAAAACTACAGAGTCCGACATTGTTTTTGCAAAGTTACACACCGATTTAATGTTAATTTTAGTGACCTCCGATTGGCGTAACCGGGTGTCATTACTGCCGACGTGAATTACAATCTTACCAAATTTACGCTTAGCCTTAGCCAGCAGTTTCAAATTTCCTTCAATGTCGCCTGCTCTGGCCCCCGGAAGACAATTGACTATGGTTGCTGGTGTCGCTAACTTCACATTTCTCAAAACAGAGTCGCCAATAACCAGAGTTTGATCCTCGGCGGGTGTGTCGCCGAGTGGGGAAAAAACGGTTAGAAATGTGAACGGGTTGGCGGTGTACACGGGGCTTCTGTTTAGAACTACGCTTCCTCCTCACAGTCACCCAGTCGGCCTGCTTTCCCGGCTGCTCGGGATCTGCCAGGGGGTAACTAACGGCGGCTAAGCTACCTTGGTCCGCACCGACTACAGGGGCCTGGCTAGCTGTAGAATTTTCCACGGTGCAGAGCCGAGTCTCCAATTCGCCCAGCCTGGCCTCCAAAGCTACGAATAAGCTACACTTATTACAAGTACCGTTACTGCTAAAGGAGGCCGAGGAATAACTAAACATTTCACACCCAGAGCAGAAAAGTGCGGGAGAGACAGGAGAAGCCGCCATGCTAAATCGGCTAAGAGCTAGTAGCTACGCTAAGCTAGCGGATTCCTAAAAACACGCAAAGTGAATAATGTGTAAATAATTTAGAGGTGATTCAGCAGAAGGAGTGCTTTAGTTAAGGCACGTAAAGATTACACTGGGAAACAAATCGTAATCTAGATAACTAGATCAATCTAACTGCGCAGATTAAACAGCTAAGAGATACAGAAAAACACCGCTGTGCTCCGGAACAGGAAGTGATACAATACCGCAGTGAGAGCCAACCACCAGTAGAGGCAAGCTGGTCATTTATACATCACGCCTCGGTTCAGACAATCAGTCTATCAGTATTTATACACTACGCCTCGGATCAGACGATCAGTCTATCAGTATTTATACACTACGCCTCGGATCAGACGATCAGTCTATCAGTATTTATACACTACGCCTCGGATCAGACGATCAGTCAATCAGTATTTATACACTACGCCTCGGATCAGACGATCAGTCTATCAGTATTTATACACTACGCCTCGGATCAGACGATCAGTCTATCAGTATTTATACACTACGCCTCAGATCAGACGATCAGTCTATCAGTATTTATACACTTTGCCTCAGATCAGATGATCAGTCTATCAGTATTTATACACTTTGCCTCAGATCAATACACTTTGCCTCGGATCAGATAATCAGTCTATCAGTATTTATACAGTTTGCCTCAGATCAATACACTTTGCCTCGGATCAGATAATCAGTCTATCAGTATTTATACACTTTGCCTCAGATCAGATGATCAGTCTATCAGTATTTATACACTTTGCCTCAGATCAATACACTTTGCCTCAGATCGGATGATCAGTCTATCAGTATTTATACACTTTGCCTCAGATCAATACACTTTGCCTCAGATCGGATAATCAGTCTATCAGTATTTATACACTTTGCCTCAGATCAATACACTTTGCCTCGGATCAGATAATCAGTCTATCAGTATTTATACACTTTGCCTCAGATCAATACACTTTGCCTCGGATCAGATAATAAGTCTATCAGTATTTATACACTTTGCCTCAGATCAATACACTTTGCCTCGGATCAGATGATCAGTCTATCAGTATTTATACACTTTGCCTCAGATCAATACACTTTGCCTCGGATCAGATGATCAGTCTATCAGTATTTATACACTTTGCCTCAGATCAATACACTTTGCCTCGGATCAGATAATCAGTCTATCAGTATTTATACACTTTGCCTCAGATCAATACACTTTGCCTCGGATCAGATAATCAGTCTATCAGTATTTATACATTACGCCTCAGATCAGATGATCAGTCTATCAGTATTTATACACTTTGCCTCGGATCAGATAATCAGTCTATCAGTATTTATACACTTTGCCTCAGATCAGATGATCAGTCTATCAGTATTTATACACTTTGCCTCAGATCAGATGATCAGTCTATCGGTATTTATACACTTTGCCTCAGATCAATACACTTTGCCTCAGATCAATACACTTTGCCTCGGATCAGATAATCAGTCTATCAGTATTTATACACTTTGCCTCAGATCAATACACTTTGCCTCGGATCAGATAATCAGTCTATCAGTATTATACACTTTGCCTCAGATCAATACACTTTGCCTCGGATCAGATAATCAGTCTATCAGTATTTATACACTTTGCCTCAGATCAATACACTTTGCCTCGGATCAGATAATCAGTCTATCAGTATTTATACACTTTGCCTCAGATCAATACACTTTGCCTCGGATCAGATAATCAGTCTATCAGTATTTATACACTTTGCCTCAGATCAATACACTTTGCCTCGGATCAGATAATCAGTCTATCAGTATTTATACACTTTGCCTCAGATCAATACACTTTGCCTCGGATCAGATAATCAGTCTATCAGTATTTATACACTTTGCCTCAGATCAATACACTTTGCCTCGGATCAGATAATCAGTCTATCAGTATTTATACACTTTGCCTCAGATCAGATGATCAGTCTATCAGTATTTATACACTTTGCCTCAGATCGGATGATCAGTCTATCAGTATTTATACCCTTTGCCTCAGATCAATACACTTTGCCTCAGATCGGATGATCAGTCTATCAGTATTTATACACTTCGCCTCAGATCAATACACTTCGCCTCAGATCGGATGATCAGTCTATCAGTATTTATACACTTCGCCTCGGATCAGATATTCAGTCTACCAGTATTTATACACTTCGCCTCGGATCAGATAATCAGTCTATCAGTATTTATACACTTTGCCTCAGATCAATACACTTTGCCTCGGATCAGATAATCAGTCTATCAGTATTTATACACTTTGCCTCAGATCAATACACTTTGCCTCGGATCAGATAATCAGTCTATCAGTATTTATACACTTTGCCTCAGATCAATACACTTTGCCTCAGATCGGATGATCAGTCTACCAGTATTTATACACTTTGCCTCGGATCAGATATTCAGTCTACCAGTATTTATACACTTTGCCTCGGATCAGATATTCAGTCTATCAGTATTTATACACTTTGCCTCGGATCAGATATTCAGTCTATCAGTATTTATACACTTTGCCTCGGATCAGATATTCAGTCTATCAGTATTTATACACTTTGCCTCGGATCAGATATTCAGTCTATCAGTATTTATACACTTTGCCTCGGATCAGATGATCAGTCTATCAGTATTTATACACTTTGCCTCGGATCAGATGATCAGTCTATCAGTATTTATACACTTTGCCTCGGATCAGATGATCAGTCTATCAGTATTTATACACTTTGCCTCGGATCAGATGATCAGTCTATCAGTATTTATACACTTTGCCTCGGATCAGATGATCAGTCTATCAGTATTTATACACTTTGCCTCAGATCAGATGATCAGTCTATCAGTATTTATACACTTTGCCTCAGATCAGATGATCAGTCTATCAGTATTTATACACTTTGCCTCAGATCAGATGATCAGTCTATCAGTATTTATACACTTTGCCTCAGATCAGATGATCAGTCTATCAGTATTTATACACTTTGCCTCAGATCAGATGATCAGTCTATCAGTATTTATACACTTTGCCTCAGATCAGATGATCAGTCTATCAGTATTTATACACTTTGCCTCAGATCAGATGATCAGTCTATCAGTATTTATACACTTTGCCTCAGATCAGATGATCAGTCTATCAGTATTTATACACTTTGCCTCAGATCAGATGATCAGTCTATCAGTATTTATACACTTTGCCTCAGATCAGATGATCAGTCTATCAGTATTTATACATTTTGCCTCAGATCAATACACTTTGCCTCGGATCAGATAATCAGTCTATCAGTATTTATACACTTTGCCTCAGATCAATACACTTTGCCTCGGATCAGATAATCAGTCTATCAGTATTTATACACTTTGCCTCAGATCAATACACATTGCCTCGGATCAGATAATCAGTCTATCAGTATTTATACACTTTGCCTCAGATCAGATGATCAGTCTATCAGTATTTATACACTTTGCCTCAGATCAATACACTTTGCCTCAGATCGTATGATCAGTCTATCAGTATTTATACACTTCGCCTCGGATCAGATATTCAGTCTACCAGTATTTATACACTTTGCCTCGGATCAGATAATCAGTCTATCAGTATTTATACACTTTGCCTCAGATCAATACACTTTGCCTCGGATCAGATAATCAGTCTATCAGTATTTATACACTTTGCCTCAGATCAATACACTTTGCCTCGGATCAGATAATCAGTCTATCAGTATTTATACACTTTGCCTCAGATCAATACACTTTGCCTCGGATCAGATAATCAGTCTATCAGTATTTATACACTTTGCCTCAGATCAATACACTTTGCCTCGGATCAGATAATCAGTCTATCAGTATTTATACACTTTGCCTCAGATCAATACACTTTGCCTCGGATCAGATGATCAGTCTATCAGTATTTATACACTTTGCCTCGGATCAGATAATCAGTCTATCAGTATTTATACACTTTGCCTCAGATCAATACACTTTGCCTCGGATCAGATAATCAGTCTATCAGTATTTATACATTACGCCTCAGATCAGATGATCAGTCTATCAGTATTTATACACTTTGCCTCAGATCAGATGATCAGTCTATCGGTATTTATACACTTTGCCTCAGATCAGATGATCAGTCTATCGGTATTTATACACTTTGCCTCAGATCAGATGATCAGTCTATCGGTATTTATACACTTTGCCTCAGATCAGATGATCAGTCTATCGGTATTTATACACTTTGCCTCAGATCAGATGATCAGTCTATCGGTATTTATACACTTTGCCTCAGATCAGATGATCAGTCTATCGGTATTTATACACTTTGCCTCAGATCAGATGATCAGTCTATCGGTATTTATACACTTTGCCTCAGATCAGATGATCAGTCTATCGGTATTTATACACTTTGCCTCAGATCAGATGATCAGTCTATCGGTATTTATACACTTTGCCTCAGATCAGATGATCAGTCTATCGGTATTTATACACTTTGCCTCAGATCAATACACTTTGCCTCGGATCAGATGATCAGTCTATCGGTATTTATACACTTTGCCTCAGATCAATACACTTTGCCTCGGATCAGATAATCAGTCTATCAGTATTTATACACTTTGCCTCAGATCAATACACTTTGCCTCGGATCAGATAATCAGTCTATCAGTATTTATACACTTTGCCTCAGATCAATACACTTTGCCTCGGATCAGATAATCAGTCTATCAGTATTTATACACTTTGCCTCAGATCAATACACTTTGCCTCGGATCAGATAATCAGTCTATCAGTATTTATACACTTTGCCTCAGATCAATACACTTTGCCTCGGATCAGATAATCAGTCTATCAGTATTTATACACTTTTGCCTCAGATCAGATGATCAGTCTATCAGTATTTATACACTTTGCCTCAGATCGGATGATCAGTCTATCAGTATTTATACACTTTGCCTCAGATCAATACACTTTGCCTCAGATCGGATGATCAGTCTATCAGTATTTATACACTTCGCCTCGGATTAGATATTCAGTCTACCAGTATTTATACACTTCACCTTGGATCAGATAATCAGTCTATCAGTATTTATACACTTTGCCTCGGATCAGATGATCAGTCTATCAGTATTTATACACTTTGCCTCAGATCAATACACTTTGCCTCGGATCAGATGATCAGTCTATCAGTATTTATACACTTTGCCTCAGATCAATACACTTTGCCTCGGATCAGATGATCAGTCTATGAGTATTTATACACTTTGCCTCAGATCAATACACTTTGCCTCGGATCAGATGATCAGTCTATGAGTATTTATACACTTTGCCTCAGATCAGATGATCAGTCTATCAGTATTTATACACTTTGCCTCAGATCAGATGATCAGTCTATCAGTATTTATACACTTTGCCTCAGATCAGATGATCAGTCTATCAGTATTTATACACTTTGCCTCAGATCAGATGATCAGTCTATCAGTATTTATACATTTTGCCTCAGATCAATACACTTTGCCTCGGATCAGATAATCAGTCTATCAGTATTTATACACTTTGCCTCAGATCAATACACTTTGCCTAGGATCAGATAATCAGTCTATCAGTATTTATACACTTTGCCTCAGATCAGATGATCAGTCTATCAGTATTTATACATTTTGCCTCAGATCAATACACTTTGCCTCGGATCAGATAATCAGTCTATCAGTATTTATACACTTTGCCTCAGATCAATACACTTTGCCTCGGATCAGATAATCAGTCTATCAGTATTTATACACTTTGCCTCAGATCAATACACTTTGCCTCGGATCAGATAATCAGTCTATCAGTATTTATACACTTTGCCTCAGATCAGATGATCAGTCTATCAGTATTTATACACTTTGCCTCAGATCAATACACTTTGCCTCAGATCGGATGATCAGTCTATCAGTATTTATACACTTTGCCTCGGATCAGATATTCAGTCTTCCAGTATTTATACACTTTGCCTCGGATCAGATGATCAGTCTATCAGTATTTATACACTTTGCCTCGGATCAGATGATCAGTCTATCAGTATTTATACACTTTGCCTCGGATCAGATGATCAGTCTATCAGTATTTATACACTTAGCCTCGGATCAGATGATCAGTCTATCAGTATTTATACATTACGCCTCAGATCAGATGATCAGTCTATCAGTATTTATACATTACGCCTCAGATCAGATGATCAGTCTATCAGTATTTATACATTACGCCTCAGATCAGATGATCAGTCTATCAGTATTTATACATTACGCCTCAGATCAGATGATCAGTCTATCAGTATTTATACACTTTGCCTCAGATCAATACACTTTGCCTCGGATCAGATGATCAGTCTATCAGTATTTATACACTTTGCCTCGGATCAGATGATCAGTCTATCAGTATTTATACACTTTGCCTCAGATCAATACACTTTGCCTCGGATCAGATAATCAGTCTATCAGTATTTATACATTACGCCTCAGATCAGATGATCAGTCTATCAGTATTTATACATTACGCCTCAGATCAGATGATCAGTCTATCAGTATTTATACATTTTGCCTCAGATCAATACACTTTGCCTCGGATCAGATAATCAGTCTATCAGTATTTATACACTTTGCCTCAGATCAATACACTTTGCCTCGGATCAGATAATCAGTCTATCAGTATTTATACACTTTGCCTCAGATCAGATGATCAGTCTATCAGTATTTATACATTTTGCCTCAGATCAATACACTTTGCCTCGGATCAGATAATCAGTCTATCAGTATTTATACACTTTGCCTCAGATCAATACACTTTGCCTCGGATCAGATAATCAGTCTATCAGTATTTATACACTTTGCCTCAGATCAATACACTTTGCCTCGGATCAGATAATCAGTCTATCAGTATTTATACACTTTGCCTCAGATCAATACACTTTGCCTCGGATCAGATAATCAGTCTATCAGTATTTATACACTTTGCCTCAGATCAATACACTTTGCCTCGGATCAGATAATCAGTCTATCAGTATTTATACACTTTGCCTCAGATCAGATGATCAGTCTATCAGTATTTATACACTTTGCCTCAGATCAATACACCTTGCCTCAGATCAATACACTTTGCCTCAGATCGGATGATCAGTCTATCAGTATTTATACACTTTGCCTCAGATCGGATGATCAGTCTATCAGTATTTATACACTTTGCCTCAGATCGGATGATCAGTCTATCAGTATTTATACACTTTGCCTCAGATCAATACACCTTGCCTCAGATCGGATGATCAGTCTATCAGTATTTATACACTTTGCCTCAGATCAATACACCTTGCCTCAGATCGGATGATCAGTCTATCAGTATTTATACACTTTGCCTCAGATCGGATGATCAGTCTATCAGTATTTATACACTTTGCCTCAGATCAATACACCTTGCCTCAGATCAGATGATCAGTCTATCAGTATTTATACACTTTGCCTCAGATCAATACACCTTGCCTCAGATCGGATGATCAGTCTATCAGTATTTATACACTTTGCCTCAGATCGGATGATCAGTCTATCAGTATTTATACACTTTGCCTCAGATCAGATATTCAGTCTACCAGTATTTATACACTTTGCCTTGGATCAGATAATCAGTCTATCAGTATTTATACACTTTGCCTCGGATCAGATAATCAGTCTATCAGTATTTATACACTTTGCCTCAGATCAATACACTTTGCCTCGGATCAGATAATCAGTCTATCAGTATTTATACACTTTGCCTCAGATCAATACACTTTGCCTCGGATCAGATAATCAGTCTATCAGTATTTATACACTTTGCCTCAGATCAATACACTTTGCCTCGGATCAGATGATCAGTCTATCAGTATTTATACACTTTGCCTCAGATCAATACACTTTGCCTCGGATCAGATAATCAGTCTATCAGTATTTATACACTTTGCCTCAGATCAATACACTTTGCCTCGGATCAGATAATCAGTCTATCAGTATTTATACACTTTGCCTCAGATCAATACACTTTGCCTCGGATCAGATAATCAGTCTATCAGTATTTATACACTTTGCCTCAGATCAATACACTTTGGTCGGATCAGATGATCAGTCTATCAGTATTTATACACTTTGCCTCAGATCAATACACTTTGCCTCGGATCAGATAATCAGTCTATCAGTATTTATACACTTTGCCTCAGATCAATACACTTTGCCTCGGATCAGATAATCAGTCTATCAGTATTTATACACTTTGCCTCAGATCAATACACTTTGCCTCGGATCAGATAATCAGTCTATCAGTATTTATACACTTTGCCTCAGATCAATACACTTTGCCTCGGATCAGATAATCAGTCTATCAGTATTTATACACTTTGCCTCAGATCAATACACTTTGCCTCGGATCAGATAATCAGTCTATCAGTATTTATACACTTTGCCTCAGATCAATACACTTTGCCTCGGATCAGATAATCAGTCTATCAGTATTTATACACTTTGCCTCAGATCAATACACTTTGCCTCGGATCAGATAATCAGTCTATCAGTATTTATACACTTTGCCTCAGATCAATACACTTTGGTCGGATCAGATGATCAGTCTATCAGTATTTATACACTTTGCCTCAGATCAATACACTTTGCCTCGGATCAGATAATCAGTCTATCAGTATTTATACACTTTGCCTCAGATCAATACACTTTGCCTCGGATCAGATAATCAGTCTATCAGTATTTATACACTTTGCCTCAGATCAATACACTTTGCCTCGGATCAGATAATCAGTCTATCAGTATTTATACACTTTGCCTCAGATCAATACACTTTGCCTCGGATCAGATAATCAGTCTATCAGTATTTATACACTTTGCCTCAGATCAATACACTTTGGTCGGATCAGATGATCAGTCTATCAGTATTTATACATTTAAACTTGATGTGTACTTTCAGGGAGGAGCTGTCAGCTGACTTCAGGTAAACCGCATTCAGCTGAACTTAGAAAAACAAAACTTTCTCTCATGAAGACAGAGAGTGAAGAAAACAGATTATCAAAGATGAATGACGTCGTAAAGACAGAAGTCTTGGCTGCAGAGCGCCAAAACCCGCGCGACGTGGAACTGACACGCAGTCTGTCCCCGTGGACACTTACCGGGTCCTTCTCCTTCCTGTAGTCACTCTGTCCGCCTCCACTTTGTGTCTCTTCCTCCAACTCCGACATCGCTGCTTGCCGAGTCCGATCTGAAAGTTTCAGCAGATCTGTCCGAAGTCCCGAGTCCGAGGCTCCGCCCAAAGAGGCGCGTCACAAACATACGGCAACATGACACAAAGCGCAAACATCAAAGTCACACAAATTCACAGAAGAAGACGTAAATATTCATATTACATCAACGTCAGCATAATAATAATAATAATAATAATAATAATTTTAGAAAGCACTTTCAAGACAACAGTTTCAAGGTGCAGTACAAGTCAAGGTTAAAAATACTATAAACCCATGTCTGAACAACTTTAAAAGAACAGCCAAACACATGATATACAACAGCAACAAAATTATTTAAAATTTCAGAGGTGGAAAACTTAGGCTTCAGAAAGTAAAAGTCCAACCACATATTTGTTCCATCTTCCTAATAAACCAGCTGATTTTAATTAGTTCAGCTCTTCAGGCAGGTGGGTGAGCTGATTATTGAGATCACCTGTTTTAGATGCACAGGTAGAAACAACACATTGGAGGGTTTTGACTTTCTGAAGTCGGAGTTTTCCACCTCTGAAAAATGTAACATCTGTAGAGGGAACAAACAAGACAGACAGAAAGGCCACAGAAACATGACGCAACTGTGGAAAAACACATTAGCAAATACTCATCTCATGAGTTATGTATTTTCTTATCATTCTTTCTTTGTTATTTTTGTTGTTGGCATTTTACTGGGCCTTTGGTTTTTAGTTCATCTTTATTTTTATCACTTGCTCTTTACTTGCACTTAGATTAGCTGCTTTTGTATGTCACGCCCACTTTTCTGTGTCGCATCCAACACACCCTCTTCCTGACCTTTCTTACACTCCCTGTATTTAAGCCTCATGTTTCATGTCCTCCTTTACCAGTTCGTTGAGCTTCCTGCCTTGTGCATTTGCCCTTGTTCCAGCCTCATCTTATTCGCCATGGTTCTGTCGTCTTTGCCCTATTGAGGTTTCAAATCCCACAAAATCTCGCAAAACGTGGAAGCGGTCGCTGCTCTGCGAGATGTCAGTAGCGTTGAGAACTGCACTGAGTCGCTCCGATCAGGCTGCACTATAACCTCTGCACACGGACAACAGCATTAACGTCGCAACATAAAACTCTTTGTATATTGTCCCTAAAACTCTGGTGAATATATTGTCTGGGTTTTCAGACGTTGTTATTGTGTTTGTTTTATGTAAACATGCAAGAAGCTCAGGTTGTTTCTCTGTTATTTTCAATGGGAGCTGCTGTGAGCTGCGATCGTTTCCTGATCATGTCGTTCTGGGGAAAGTGAAGTTTGCTCTTTAACGTCTTGATTATTGTTCTTGTTCTAAAGAACAATAGCAAACTTCACTTTCCCCAGAACGACATGATCAGGAAACGATTGCAGCTCACAGCAGCTCACATTGAAAATAACAGAGAAACAACCTGATATATATATATATATATATATATATATATATATATATATATATATATATATATATATATATATATATATATATATCATGGTCAGTGAGAATTCCATGTCTAACTAGCATGCATTATTTTCGTGTATACGCACACATAGTTCAGCGAGTTAAGTCACTGTTATAATCACTCCGCTCTGGTTGTCACCATAGCAACGCGCAAATCAGTTGGCAAAGATCAGCTGTGTTTTGACAGGTGAATGACAAATGCAATACAACATGGATTTCCAAGTGAATTTTAATATTTTTGACCAAAATAAAACATTTGAGGAATGGAAAGAGGAGGAGAGCAAACGAGAACATCCAAAGCAACGGCGTTGTTGTGTGTGGGCCGCCAGAAGAGGAGGTACTGCTGGCCCACCACCAGAGGGCGCCCTGCCTGAAGTGCGAGCTTCAGGCACGAGAGGGCGCTGCCGCCATGGACACAGCCGGGGGTGACAGCTGTCAACTCAACTCAACGTCCTCTCACTCCATAAAGAACAGATGTCATCTCCACCTCGTTGCCGAGATATCATACTTCATTGGAGGTAATATCCTCAGCCATTTGTGATTGCAATATTTGTATATTGTGAGTGTTTGCAGGAGTACTGGTACCTCCGTCGGTGAAAGCTGAGAGAGCGTTGAAGGCACTCTTTTCCCCTGAGGAATCCACAGTACTCTGCAGTTATTCAGTGAGAGGTGGAGGTGGCATTCCCACCGTTGTTGTTACTGGGTGTGCACACACCCACACTTGACTGTCTTTATTCTCGCCAGCAGTACCAGATCCGACAGTCAGGGACGGTGATCACCTGGGAATTCGGGACTTGGCGGCTCCAGTATTCACCAGGTTCTGTGGCGGCGTAAATCGTGTGGTTCCGGCTCTTCTCAGGACAGACGTCTTCTATCCTCGAGCCTGCCCACACGTCACCTTTGTGGATTGACTGTAATTATATTCTGAGATTGTCTGTATGTTCGTTGTGCACATTTCACAACATTAAATTGTTACCTTTTGGCTCATCTATTGGCCGTTCATTTGCACCCCCTGTTGTGGGTCCGTGTCACTACACTTTCACAACAGGCGTAAAGATTTAACATTGGACGAACTGGACAAGATTGAAGACGGGAAAGAAGAAGAGAACAGTTCTATCCTTGCGGGCTGCCGAGCGCTCCATATCAAAACAGCGAGCATAGTTTCTGGACCTGTTGCCAGTTTGCCACAGCTCCATACAGCAGAGAGGGGGGCGGTGTGAGTGGCCTGCTGCGACGCGAGCCCACAGACTCGGTAAGCGCATAGGAGACAAAACATAAAATAGTCCCAAATACTCACACTTTTTTTTTTATATATAATTCAAGTATTTATTAGTGTTTCAGTTGGTACATGGCAAATACAATATTACAGACCTCACGTTTACATGAGAAATACACACAAGAAAAACAAAAAACCAAGAGTCAGTTGGAACCGGGGTTGTAACTCAGTGCAGGTAAGCACAAAGAAGTACATCATTATATAAACCTCTCAGGCATCAGTAGCCACCACATATTTAACCTATTATTAGGGTTATATTCCTATCTAAGAATTATTTATCGTGATGTATGACCAGAAATGATCCCATACTGATACTATAGTTTTGTCCTTGTTCTTAAGCTTGCTAAGCATGCTGTTATGTGTTGACGCGGGTTGAGGAGCGGACCTGCGTCTGACGGAACCCAGCGCTAAAACAATCAAAAAGCGGTTCCAATAACAAAACAATTTTATTTTTCCCCCTTCTGTGCAATACAAAGTGTACAAACGTAAACTGCGTCAGTCTGGCGGAGTGAAGGACGGCACGCACTCCAGCGCCAAAAAGGATCGAAGCCCGGCGCTTCTGGACCCACGTTCACCGCCAAACACCCCCCAGGTGGACACCACAAACCGACTCTGCGAAGGATAGAAAAGGTGAGGTAAGTCAGCAGCTACAACTAATATCCTTCAAAGGCACACACTATCAGCAACACATTCAGGTCTGAATTTAAGCTTTATGTAAATGAGCAGCTTCTCACAACAGGTGGAGGATCATCAGTCCGCATGCCACGGCCGTGAGAAGCGAGCTGCACAATTCTCATCAATGTTCACATATACTGCGTAACAAAATACCAAGTTACTGTTAACAATTATTCAGACAATCAGTCACCTCTGATGTGTGCTGACAGCATGTGTCCCTCACCCGTCCTGTCAAACCCAGGCGCGGTCCTCAGCGTCTCACAAACGAACATCACAAGGTCGAGTTCCCGGCAATTCTGCTTGAATCACACATGGCTTAAATGCAGAACGCCATCTCATTATCTGTTTCAGCTGAAAGTCTTTAAGGTTGCACGTGAGCACCATCCACAGGTGCTGCACATCACGTTGATGAGGGTGAAGGACTCTTCTGCCAGCACCTTCTCCACAGACAATAAATCAGTTTGCATACCACCTGGAGAGCAAAGAAAAGAAAAGAACACCAAAATGCCCAGCCAAACCCCCCCAACACACAACACATGCACTCATAAGAAGCCATTTTTGTCATCTTATTGACCCATTCTTTAACTTCTGGAGCGGTCTGTATTTTCCAGTGGGTTAGAATAACTCGAGCAGCTACTGAGACCCCTACCATGATGACTGAGAATTTCCCAGCAGAAATGTTAAGTATCTGTGCTCTATCCCCCAATAAACATAATCTGGGACAAAAAGGTAAGGGCTTCCCCAGCCAATCACTAAGAATTTGCACCACCTTTAACCAGAAGGGTTTTATAACTGTACACTCCCACAGACAGTGCATAAGAGTCCCAGCCTCATTACAGCATTTCCAGCATAACGGATTATTCATAAGGCCCAGTCTATGCAGCTTTGTTGGAGTCCAGTAGTATCTCTGAAGTATTTTATATTGTGTAAATTTACCTCTACATTCTCTTACAGATTTTCCATTTTCAGATATAATTTTAAACTACTCTTCATCTTTTAACACAGTTCCAATGTCTTTCTCCCATAAAACTTTCAAAGCTTTACAGCCATCACTGAGTGTTGAGTTGATTCTCCTGTAGAATGTTGAGGCTCGATGATGATGAGGTGGGAGATTCAAATAGTAGGCATCCGAAGACTGAGGCAGTGACTTTACACAATTCCTTATCTGAAGATATTTCCAAAAGTGTCCTTTACCCGTCAGAGAGTATTTCTGTAATATTTCCTTATATTACATTAATACCCCATCCTTATAAAGATTTCCCAGTGTGGATATTTTGTGATCGTGCCAATTCCTCCAGTAGATTGGTGCCTTTCCAATACAAATGGCTGAAAACCAAATTTTGCCATTATGTTTCCACTATAAATGCCTGATATGGGCATTGCCTCAGATTTTGTCCAATTAATTTTGTATCCTGAAACTTTAGAATAAGACAGTATAGTATTCATTAATTGGGGTATTGATTTGTCTAGATCCTCTAACAGGACTAATATTATTGTGTGGGCCGCCAGAAGAGGAGGTACTGCTGGCCCACCACCACCAGATGGCGCCCTGCTTGGAGTGCGGGCTTCAAGCACGAGAGGGCGTCGGAGCAACGGAGAGTGACAGCTGTCATTCATCATCTGCACCAGCTGTCATTCATTCACCACATCACCATAAAAGCCGGACTACAACTCCACCTCCCCGCCGAGAAATCAGCAACCAAGAGGTAATCTTCTCTGTGGTAAATTTCTCTGCTAACGTAACTCTTCCTTGCAACCGCTTGCCCTGTGGTGTTCTTATCGGAGCTGGAGAAGGGCGTGACAGCGACGACTTCGCATCACGCTCCGTAGCAGATAAGTGGTTACACAGGAGCTGCACGAGTGTGTGATTGGAGGTGGAGGTGCTCCCTCCTTGGAGAACATTGACTGTGAGTGGACTACTGAGTGTGCGGATTCACACTCACCTGGATTTTCTCTGTTCTCTGCCAGCAGTACCAGGGTCGACAGCCGAAGGCAGAGGCCACCTGGGGACTCGGGACTTGGCGGCTCCGGTGTTCTTCAGGCCCGTTGGTGGTGGAAGCTGTGTGGGAATCAGCTCTTCTCTCGCCAGAGGTCTTCTATCTTCGAGCCTGCCCACATGTCACCTGGTGTATCATTGGCAATCCATATCTCTGTCTATATTCCGTTGTTTCCACAACATTAAATTGTTACTGGTTGGCTTATCCATTGTCCGTTCCTTAGCGCCCCCTGTTGTGGGTCCGTGTCACGACACCTTCCCAACAAATATATCGTCTGCATTAAATAGCAGTTTGTGCTCTATCCCACCACCTTCTTTGCCCTTTATATTCAGATTTCCTCTTATGGCAACTGCCAGTGGTTCTAGTGAGATATTAAACAATAAAGGTGAGAGGGGGCACCCTTGTCTCGTGGCTTTCTTTAGGCCAAAAAAGGGTGATATGACCCCATTAGTTATAACTGAAGCTTTGGGACTTTTATATAAAATTTTTATCCACGTGACAAATGATGCAGAGAAGCCAAAATTAACTAGAGCTGCAAATAAGAAATCCCACTGCACGCGGTCAAAGGCCTTCTCCGCATCGAGGGAGAGGGCCACAATATGGTAATTTTTCTCGCGATTAAGGCTTATTAGATGCAGCAGTCTTCTCATATGATCAGTTGATGATCTATTTTTCATGAACCCTACTTGGTCCATATTTATAATATACGTCAACACTTTTTCTAAACGGGTAGCTAATATTTTAGTTAAAATTTTACAATCTACATTTAGTAAACTAATAGGCCGATAATTAGAGGGTTGTAATGGGTCTCTATCTTTTTGGGGGATAACTGTAATTAAAGCCTCATCAAAACTTGGAGGTAGAGATCTTAATGCAAATGCTTCATTATATACATCCTTCAGCACCGGGGCTAAAATGTCTATAAACTGTCTATAATACTCAATGGGAAACCCATCTCCCCCGGGAGTTTTCCATTCTTCATTCCAGCAATGGATTTACAAATTTCAGTTTCAGTTATGGGACCCTCTAATTGTTTTGCCTGTTCTGATGACAATTTAGGTAGATTTAATTTAGTAAAGAAATCATCAATTTCTTTGTGATCAGGGTGTGAATCTGGAGAATATAAAGCTTTATAGTAATTTTGTAATACTTCATTTCTTTCTTTAGTGTCCATTACAGCTAAATCTCCTTTTTTATTGCAGGTATTTGATTCCCAGATTTGCGCTGTTTAGCCAACAATTTGCCTGTTTTTTCTCCTTCTTCATAAAAGGATGTTCCCAGTAAGGACGTGTTCAGTCTCTATCTACCCCTTTTCTCACCGTCATTATTGATGTAAATGCCTAGTTCCACCGCTGCATGATCAGAGAGAACAATTGTGTTAATTTTGCAAAATAATACATGTTTAGTTAAATTGTTTGATATCAAAATCATATCAATTCTAGAATACAATTTATGACAATGAGAAAACAAAGTGGAGTGAAGGATTGGTCAAACGCCAAATGTCCACCAAGCTGTTATCCTCACTTAACATATGTATTGCAGTTCTGTCCTTAGGCATTGATGAGCCACAAAAGGTACTTTTATCGATATATGGGTCCCAGACCTGATTATAGTCTCCTGCTAAAATTATCTCTCCTTCCATTTCTCCCAAAGTTTTATTCACTTCATGAAAGAAGCCTGCGTCCCCTAATGTTGGTGCATAAATATTGCATAGTATGATATTTTTTCCAATTACAGCCTGAAGACAGAGCATTCTACCCTCCTTATCTTTTATTTGGTTAACCAGAGTAAATCACAAATTTTTATGTATAAGAATGACCACCCCATTACGTTTACTCGAAAAAGAGCTGTCAAAAACCTTTCCTACCCATCCAAATTGTAACGTCATAGCCTCCTCTGCCTGAAAGTGTGATTCCTGTATAAATGCAACATCTGCTTTATTTTGTTTAAGATATGTCATTATTTTAGCCCTCTTGAGTGCATTACCACACCCCTTTATATTCCAGCCTATACATTTAACATAATTATTAGCCATTCAGTACACATATAATGATATAACAGCCCCAGTTCCAAAATGAAGTTTTTAAGCTAGCTTTTTTTGTCAGTACCAGACATTTTTGAAAAAAAAAAAAAAAAAAAAAACACCCGAAAAAAAAAAAAAAAAAAAAATTAAGCATAAACTTAAAATGTCCTCCCAAAAGAGGAAGCCTTGCCAAGCTCTAGCGTGTAAAAGAACACAAAAAAGTCAATGAACTAAGTTGAACTAATTAAGGTCTGTGGGGTACCCCCCCCCCCACCCCGCCCAGAGGAGTGTCCTACGGGCTGCTGGTTGCTAGGTGACAGCCTGTCAGCTCAACACTCACCCGTCAAAGTTTTTCACATAGTCCGCCTTCATTCTCCCCATCCATAACACACATTATCCCGTTACCTTCTTTACATGTTGTTGCAGTGTCGCTTTATGAAGTTATCTCATCGTGCCTCTCACTAGAAATTTTCTCCCCATCATCCTCCACTTCATTTTCGTTAGCTGCTAATGTTAGCTTGCCTCGAGTGGTCATGCGGCTCGTGTCTTTAAAATACTTTGACGTCGTCATTTTCAAAAAAATATTGCACAAAGCAACCAAAACACTTTCGGGATAATGCTAAACAGTTTTCAGCTCAAGAAAGGCGGTTTCTCCTGAAATATAGTTTAAAAATGTGACAGTTAGCGAGAGCCTCTCTAGAGAGCTGCCATCCTGCTCGGCGTACCCACGTGACTCCATACGCACACATTTTTTATCAAGTTCTGTTAACTTAAATGAATATTTGTGTGTTAGCTCACTGTGTGGGACCATGGTATAAGCGGATTAAACAACTCAAAGCTGTGCATTATACGGTTTGAATGCACGACACGGAGTCTAAAGCACCACGACTCTGAAATTCAGTTTGCGTTTATTAAATTCCACGCAGGTTAAACCTAGCAGGCATGGATTAGTTGGAATATTTGTTTTAGCAAGTTTTCAGGATCTCATGCAGCAGTCTGGTATTGGCATGATGAAAAGCATAATAAATTACATTTTGGTCATATAATGTTCATTTGCAATTGTCGTCATGTGGTTTCTCTAAGTTATTTAGACTGCAGTGACTCTCTGGTGCACAAAGGATTATGGGATATCTCAACAGGGCGAATGAACCTCACTTGCTCTTTGACCTCCCTTTTTGCCATCGTCTGTGAACCTGCTGCTCAGTGTTTGAACTCTGCTTATTTTGGACCGCGCCTCTGCCTCACGGTTGTCTGTACCTCTGCCTGTGTGATTGACAAACTGTGTAACAAACGTTTGCCAGTTTTTTGATAAAGCCTTTTTTAACAACTTTATTTTTAGCTTTTCACGCATTTATAAGAACACAAGAACATACAATATAACCCCACGCCCAGGGGCAGTCCTGGAGGCGGGCCTTCCGGGCAGCCGCCCGGGGCGGCATCGTGGGGGGGGTGTTGTCCTGACGGGGGGGTTCGTGGTTACAACTTTTGTTCAGAATCAGCTTCTTATCACTGGTAACGACGCGGCTTTCCTCTCACTCAAACCCGCAGCTTCACAGCGCTTTGAACAGTGTGACAGACTTCAATAGCGACACAAAGCATGCAGCGAAACGAGACGAGTCATTGGCTAAATGCTGGGCTTTGTCCCGCCCATCGGACGCTCAGTGTGTCTGGGGGTCTATGGGGCAGTGGGCGGGTCTCGGCTGGCCCGGACGCTCAGCTTCTGCATGATGATTGGATGATCTGTCTGAGGCTGAATCCCTTTTTGATTGACAGCGAAATGAGCGAATCGGCGATCTTTTGGTGTAAACATCCGTGGGAGCATTTTTAATTTTCATTTTGTTCTGAGTTGAACCGGAGACTTCTTAATCCTCTTAGCGGCATTTTCTTTGTTAAAAACGACTAGCAACAAATCGAGCTTCTATTTCTGGTGTTTTTTTTTGTAGCTGCTTGTATTTGCAGACTGACTTCTATCACTCTTTCTGTCTTCTATCTCAGTTTCTGTTCCTACCGAGCAGCGGGTGCTGCTGAGCTCCTCCACCGTCACAAAGCGCTCACAGGCGGACAAACTTCACACTAGCCTCACGCCAGTCCCAGCTAGCGAGCTAGCTAGGTAGCAAGCTGCACATAATGGCAGACCGGATGTGGACCGGATTTTGGTGAAGCCATTTGATAGTCTTCCTTATGAAGAAGCCGTGGCTGCTGTCATGGCTTCAGCTCTCAATGGTTTGCAGGCCAAGTTAAAGCAACAGCCCCCAGGTCAATGTTTGTGCAATACTATGCACACAGACTGAATCTGGTTCTGTCTCAGGGGGCTAAATGCTTATCTGAGTGCAGAATACTTTTTGCATCACTCTCTGGGTTTGTCACATTTTTCTCAAAATCCACAAAGAGGATGTCTTTTCTTGAGTCTGCAGGCTGCTCAGGGTTGCCCAGAAATGCTCCTACTGGATGGAATTTCACATCACAGATAGTGAGAACTGTGGCAAATTATGATGCCTCCTGCAAACTTTGAGATGATCATTGCAGATAAGTCCATGGATGATGACACATTAGACTGTGCCAATTCTTTGTGTTTGTTATTACAGTAGTCATTAAAACCTGAATTTGTTCTTGAAAATAGCTGTTGTGAGTTAATTTGTGGGATTGTGGGTGTTCTGACGAAGTTAGTGTTTTCATGGCTGGTGGGGCGGAGGTGGTGGCCACGTTAGTGTGCGCGGGGGGCGCACACAGGGGGTTTCGCCCGGGGAGTAAATCACTCTAAGACCGCCACTGCCCCCACCCCAGAAGTATCGAAAAATCATATTTGACAAATGGGTTGGAGGGGAAAAAGAGTATTCATAAAGTTTGAGGAAAAGAAAGCATAATGGTGATTTCTAGAAACGGAGACCAGGTATTGATGAATTTCTGTCTGGACTTAGATCTGTTATATCTACTGTAAGCTTCTCCAGTGGAATCAGAGATAACATTTCTTTAACCCAAGATATGAATGATGGAGGCTTCTCAGAGTTCCCGTTCAGAAGGATACGCCTGTGAGCCTGGAGCGAGGCGAAGGCCACAAATGAGACTTGAGTGGTAGTTATGTTCATGTCCTCCTCTGGCACACCAAATATAGCTGTTAGTGAATTGAGTTTAATTGTTTAACTGGCAAATACCTGAGAAAGCATCAAAAATGCCGTCCCAAAACAGGTGAACATTCATAAAACATATGTCCAGTAGTTGCAGATTGTTGGTGGTATAGAATACATACAGCAGTGTTCAGAATAATAGTAGTGCTATGTGACTAAAAGATTAATCCAGGTTTTGAGTATATTTCTTATTGTTACATGGGAAACAAGGGTACCAGCAGATTCAGTAGATTCTCACAAATCCAACAAGACCAAGCATTCATGATATGCACACTCTGAAGGCTATGAAATTGGGCTATTAGTAAAAAAAAAAGTAGATAAGGGGGGTTTCACAATAATAGTATGTGACATTCAGTCAGTGAGTTCGTCAGTCTTGTGGAACAAACAGGTGTGAATCAGGTGTCCCCTATGTAAGGATGAAGCCAGCACCTGTTGAACATGCTTTTCTCTTTGAAAGCCTGAGGAAAATGGGACGTTCAAGACATTGTTCAGAAGAACAGCGTAGTTTGATTAAAAGTTGATTGAGAGGGGGAAAACGTATACGCAGGTGCAAAAAATTATAGGCTGTTCATCTACAATGATCTCCAATGCTTTAAAATGGACAAAAAAACAAAGATTCATGAAGAAAACGGAAAACAACATCAAAATGGAGAGAAGAATACACAGAATGGCAAAGGCTCACCCACTGATCAGCTCCAGGATGATCAAAGACAGTCGGAGTTACCTGTAAGTGCTGTGCAGTTAGAAGATGCCGTGTAAGCTAATTTATTTGCAAGAATCCCCCACAAAGT